>NC_138376.1:53388358-53462354 GCF_054177405.1 Leptonychotes weddellii
ACTTATTTCGCTCAGCATAACACCTTCCAGTTCCATCCACATCGTTGCAAATGGCAAGACCTCATTCCTTTTGATGGCTGCATAATATTCCATATATAACACTTCTTCTTTATCCATTCATCTGTTGATGGACATCTTGGCTCTTTCCACAGTTTGCCAGCCTAAAATTTTATGCTTAGTAAATATTGTCCAGCAAAAATATCCTACAGACAAGGAAGGAAGGAAAGAAGGAAAGGAGGGAGGAAGGAATAAAACAGGTAGGAGAATTCATCACCAGTAGACCTGCACTCCATGTTGAAGGAAAATGTCCCCAGTTGGAAGCATTAAATTTGAGGAAAGAATGAACACTGGAAAGAGTTAATGATGATAACAACATCTTGTGGTAGTTAAAACATGTGGAAGCGGGCACCTGGGTGGTTCAGTCGGTTAAGCATAGGACTCTTGATTTCAGCTCAGGTCATGATCCACTGGGCATGGAACCTGCTTAAGATTCTCTCTCCCTCTCCCTTTGCCCCTCCCCTACCAGTTGTGCGTGCGTGCGTGCGCCTTCTCGCTCTCTCAAAAAAGAATGCGTAGAAGTAAAATATATAAAACACCTGCATAAAAGATGGAAAGGAAGGAAATGAAATCAAGCTGTTCTAAAGTTTTTGCATTCTTCTGAAAGGGATAAAATACCTAATTTAAGGAAGTTTCTAATAAGTCAAGGTATATATGTTTTTAATCCTTAGGGTGTCCACTAATAAATAATAGAAGAATACATAACTCAGATGCTAATAGTGGAGAGAAAGATACCGAATTAATCTAGTTAGGCAAAAATGGAGAAGTAAAAGAAGAAACATGATGATTAAAAATAAGTGGCAAGTGATAGGGTCAATTCCAGCTATCTCCGTAATTTTATCAAAAGTAAATGGACTAAATACTTATAACCAATGTCATGAAATGAAAAAAGGGAGATATCAGTGTAGGATACACAAATATTTAAATGGTATAAATAATAGTATGCCAGTAAGTTTTACAGTTCAGATCAGGGTTAGCCAAACTATGACCAACAAGCCAAATCTGGCCCACTGCCTTTTTTTTTGTGAATAAAGATTTATTGGAGCACATCTGTGCTCATTTGCTTACATATTATCTATCGCTCTTTACCCACCATAATAGTAAGGTTGAGTAATTGCAACAGAGACAATCTGGCCCAGAAAGCCTAAAATATTTACTATCTGGCTCTTTACAAAATAAATTTGCCTAACCCTGACTTAGATGAGCTGTACAAATTTCTTGGAAAGTACAACTTACTAAACATGAGGTAAGAAGGAATAAAAACTTTGAAGAGTCATATAGCTATTTTTTAATGATTCTATAATTTTAATGTTCCCCACAAGGAAAACTCCTCACCCATGTGGATTCACTGGTAAATTATTCCAAATATTTAAAGGATGAATGCTCTCAGGCATATACCAATTACTCTAGAGAATAAAAAGTCCAAGTAAAAATACTTCCTAAATCTTTTTGTGAGGCCAGCCTATCCTTGATAAATTTGATAAGGACATTAGAAGATAGGAAAATTACAGACCAAAATCTCTCATTAAAATAGATAAAACAAAATTTTAGTAAATTGAATCTAGGTAGATAGATATTGAGAGAATAAAAATAAATTATGACAAAAATTTTTTGTTCCATAAATGCAAAATTTGTTTAACATTTTTCTCTATGTAATTCATTGCAGAATGAAAGAAATATATGAGCACCTCAATAGATACAGGAAAAAAAGCATTTGATAAAATTCAGCACATATGATAAAAGATCTTAGCAAACTAAGAACTTTCTTAAGACGATAAAAGTTATCTACAGTAACCCTACAACAAGCATTATATTTAATAGTGAAATACTGAACACTTTTGCCCCAATTTCATAGGCCATTCCCACAACTTCTATTAAACATTATTCACATGGCCCTAAGCAAGATAAAATACGTTAATTAAAGCTATAAAGATTGCAAATGAAGAATTTAAGCTGTCATTATTCACAGTGATTCTTCATGTAAAAAACTCAAACGGATCTATAAAACAACTATTAGAATTAATAAATGAATTTAGTAAAGTCACTGGATACAATGTCAAAATACAAAAATTGATTGTATTTTTATGTACTAGCAACAAACTTTAGGAAATTAAATTTGTAAAATACCATTAGTATAATACAATCAGAAACAAGAAATACTTAGGAATAAGTCTATTACCTAATAATATACTAACAAAATGTATGTACATCCTCAATACCAGAGACTACTTATAGCCTCACACATGTGCATATGTGTGTATGAGTGAAATTCAGTAAGAATTAAACAGAGGCAATTAATTCTGAAAGGCTGGAATATTTGAAGGGATTGAATATAAATAGTGATCTAACTTGAGTTCATCCCTCAGTTCTAACTGATGTTTATTATCCAAATAGGTCCACTAGACATGGTCAGGAGGTATTTGATACAATTTGGTTGTCAGTCATCAGCCCTGTATTTTAACTACTGAAAATTTTGAGATAGATACCTGGGAATTGTCTCTTAATGTTGATCAGCAGGTTTCTGTTTGTATTCAATTTGTGATTAGTAACTTGTATATTGATCCAAATAGTTTGGGTTTACTTTTAGCATTTTGCAAACAGTATTGTGAATTTATGTATATTACAGCCATTTTTCAATATGCGTTATATTACTGGTCCCTTTTCAGGCTTATTATGGAATCTTAGTAGACCTCCAGATTCTTTTGTTGTGTCGAATATTTAGAAAGTGATTCTAATTTATCAATCTTTTTTTTTTTTAATTCTTGTTTGAAATGAGTTTCTAAATTGGCTATTACCATAATTTCATTGATTCACACTTATTTATACTTTACCATATACGAAATTGGTACATATTTTATAATTGATGGCATGCCATAATTAGCAACATTTTTCTTTCTTAAAAATACATAGAATAATAATGTATCTTAATACTGATGACATCATTGATTTGATTAAATGCATACAGGTTATCATACCACCTTGGCCATTTTATGGTAAATTATATCACATCAAGTCCTGTGTGTTATTTACAGTGTGAACCAAAGCTATCATCACCACCAGACATCATTTGCAGTACCTATCTCTAAAATTCTGCTAAGCTCAGGATATGAACTTTTTTATTATCTATAGTTCTTAGAACCCTGTAAGCCATAGAACAAGTACTAGACCAGTTTCCTGTGCAGACTTTGTAGGTATTGGTTCTACATGTAAAGTAGAACTCTTGTTCCTTAATGGTCAGCTTGCCACTTATTAAATGAAATTTGCTCTCAACTAAATATTCTAAGATCAATAAATCATTTTAACAGAAAACCAAATTCTAATCTTGCATTAATATAACTTTGTCAGTAAATGACTCACAGACCTTTCTTATTATATTATGAAGATTTACATCAAATGGAGCCAGTTTGTCAAAGTTTTATTTTTTTGCCCTTCAGACTTACTGTTTACAACTACAATAAAACAGGGTAAATAATTCACTTTTCCTCAAACCTTCTACACTTTAAGGTATCCACTCAAGTTCTGTCTTTTACTATCTTCATTCACATTTTTTACTGTAAGAAATGATTTCCTTCTTTTCCTTTGATAAATAAAAACACATCTATTATCTTGAATATCTATCCATATATTTTAAAATATATGCCACTTTTGTTGGGGCGCCTGGGTGGCTCAGTTGGTTAAGCGGCTGCCTTCGGCTCAGGTCATGATTCCGGGGTCCTGGGATCGAGCCCTGCATCGGGCTCCCCGCTCAGCGGGGAGTCTGCTTCTCCTTCTCCCTCTGCCTGCAGCTCTGCCTACTTGTGCTCTCTCTCTATCTCTCTGTCAAATAAATAAACAAAATCTTAAAAAAAATAAAAAATAAAAAATAAATAAAATACATGCCACTTTTGTTTCTAGTATAGAACCAAACATCAATGTTAATTACAACTTTTAACCTAAGCTTCTATTTCATAGAGAAAACTCAGAGGTAGATAATTGAGCATAACAGACTGTCATATGCAAGCAATTTAACATACCAGCAAGTTACACAGCACAAGGAACAAAACACCCACACCCACAATATCCCTTAGATATTTTCTTAAAGTTGCAAAAATGAAATAAACCTTATCAAAGGCAAAGGTATTTTATACCATATGAAAATTAGAGACATTTTTATGTGCATATATATGTATTTCCTTGGTTATTAACCAAGTTTTATATTCTAACTTAGAAATTATCTAGATATTCAAAGATTTTTTATTAATTAATGAAATTTAATGCTAATGCTAAATCTTAAAGTTAACTAATTAATCACTTGGAAATTTTGTTTAAGCGGACACTCTAACCAACTTAATTACTGTTGATATCAGTTTTATCAGAATTATAGTTCAATTTAATTATTACATAATTTTACATTTTTCATAATCTTAAGCATTATTGGAAGCAATGTTAGCTTACCCATTAAGTAAAACCAGTATAGGAAGTTTAAATTCTAGATTAATCTGTCTGTCCATGAGAAAACCAACCTAAGTCTTAAAAAATAAAATAAAATGTTGTGCTTATATAATATACCATGCTGATAAAATCTGTAAGAAGACATAAAACTGTTTTTTTAAGTTGAGATATAATTCACATACCATAAAATTCACCCAGTGAAATTATACAATTTAGTAGTTTTTAATGTAGTCACAATTAGGTGTACAACCATAACAACTATCTAATTCCGAAACATTTTTATCATCCCTCAAAAGAAACCCATTAGTAGTCACTTCCCATTTCCTCCCTTCTAGCCCTTGGTGACCACTAATCTACATTTGTCTCTGTGGATTTGACTGTGGGACATTCCATTTAAATGGAATCATACAATAAGTAGTCTGTTGTATCTAGCTTCTTTCATTTAATATAATGTTTTTAACTTCATCCGTGTGTATTTTATGAATCAGTACTTCATTCCTTTTTATGGTTGATAATACTCCATTGTATGGATATACCACATTTTGTTTCTCCATTCATCAGTTTATGGGCATTTGGGTTGCCCTCTTTTTAACTATTAAGAATGATGTTGATATGAATATTCATATGTGAGTTTTTGTGTGGATATGTGTTTTAAATTCTCTTGAGCCTGTATCTAGGCATGGAATTGCTGGGACATATGGTAACTATGTTTACTTTTGAATGGAATTACTGAGTCATTCGGTAATTTTGAGTTTAATTTAACTATGTCTAAGTTTAACTAAACTGCCAGACTTTTCCTAAGAAGCAGCCTTTTACTTCCCCATCAGCAACGTATGAGGGTCCCAGTTTCTTCAGATTCCCATCAACACTTGTTATTTCTCCTTTTTATTAAAGCTATCCTAGTGTGTAGGAAGTGGCATCTCGTCATGGTTCTCATAAGGCTGTTTTTAAGCCAGTTTATCAAACTAGTTTGATAACTCCAAGGATTCACTTTAATTGTGGATTTAAATTCTTATATTAAAATTTTAATGAGTTAACAATTTCTTGAAAAATTTTTTTCTTAAAAGGCTAGTATTTTCAAAGTATCAGAATTTCAGTTTCTTTTTTCTCTAGAGATTCTTTAGTTACCTATATTAGAATTATATAAGTACTTACTCATCTGTATAGATCAATCAGAACAGGAGCTCTATTAAATTTAAAATACCTTGGGATCTAGTATCCATCTGCCTGGACAGCTATCCCTAAGGTACAGAAAGTAAGAGATTTTTATTATCAATCAAAAACACTGTTTTTAAGCATGCAAAGAGAACTAGCAACTTCAGTTTTACCACTTAGCCATAGGGCCAAAATTAACACTGAAACCTAAGCCCAGACTTTTAAAGAGCAGTTCTTTTTTCAGTATGCACAAGACATTTTCATGAGTGATGTGAACTTTTAGTAGCAGGCGAACAGACATGTAAAAAGACTAACAAGCCAAATTTTTTGTCACTTGCCGTCCAACTTGTAACATATCCATGTCTGCCACCCAACAGATTTAATTCCATGGGTGGATTTCCTATTGTTGGTGCCGTTAGTGAGGAATGTATTATTAGTTAGAACCAAGCAAAATAAGAGCCCATTTACCAGAACCAGAAACAAAGAAAGAAACACAGAAAACCAGAGTCAGAAAAAGAAAAGCAGAGACTGAACGTAATGTTTGGTTGCCACTTGATTAAAGGCAGCCTTGGGTTTGAGGAGTCCATGAGGTGCCCTGCTCCAGCAAAAGAGTTTAATTGTATCCGGCAGGGGGTCCATTTGGGTATTTTGATGGGACTCCCCAACACAGTCAAAACATAATTCTCAAAATTAAAACATAGTAATAAAACAATGGATAGCAAATGTTGAAGTTTTAACTCATTAGTGAGAAAACCAGTAGGATGATAAACTGATTCCAAAGATGATCCAAGAAACTCAGGTACTTATATATGCACATATATAGTCATTGAAAAAAAATGAATGCTGGAATAAGATTATGAATTTAGATTCAAAACTAGGTAATATTCTCTAGGTCAGTAAAACCATAACCTTTAGAGTTACCCCATCTTCTAAATAGTAATCATTTGCTCCTTATCAATTTTATTCAAGTTAACATCTCACTTTACAGCATTGTAAAATGTTTGGATCATAATTATTATAAGAGTAAATAGTCAAAAATTTTACATTTCCCTGGAGGGTCAAATGACCTTTAAAGTGGACTTGTTAGATAATGCTCAAGCAGAGCATAAAAAGTAAAGTAACTTTTTTTTCTTGGTCTCAAATCCACATTAGATTTTTTTTATAGGGGGAAATTATTACTCTGAGCAATTGGGGAAATGGAGTATCTTTAATGTGAGATGAAAGATAAGCTATAGAGCAGTTTCTCAGTTGGGTTGAACATGTTATCTTTGAGAAACATATCCAAACAGGAATGTCCATTGACAGCTGGCTATATAAATCTGGAGCTCAGGACTGAGTATAGATGGAGAAAAACAATTGGAATTTGCAGCAGTATGGATAATATGTAAAGCCCAAGACCAGATGAGACATCTAGGGAGTTAGTCTCATATGGAAGAATATAGGTCAGAGGGCTGAGCACTGAAGAACTCCAGTATTTAGTGATGAAAGAGATTAAAGTTCTTGTCAATGAGACACTACAGTGTCTCATAAGAATAAAGTGTTTCATGATCAGTAGAATCAAATGTTTTGTCACATACATGATTTATTGAGAGGTCAGAAGGGTAAGGACTGTGCAATGATAGGATTTTGCCATGTAAAGTCACAGGTGACTTTAATAAAAGACAGCTTTGGGGTCACGTGAGTGGCTCAGTCAGTTAAGCGTCTGTCTTTCGCTTGGGTCATGATCCCAGGGTCTTGCGATTGAGTCCCACACCGGACTCCCTGCTCAGCCAGGAGTCTGCTTCTGCTCTCTCTCTCAGATGAATAAATAAAATCTTAAAAAAAAAAAAAAAGGCAGCTTTGGTGAAGTAGTAGGGACAAAGCCTGATTTAAATTAGTTCAGGATAGACTAGGAAGAGAGGACATACAGACAATTGCTTGAGGAGATTTTTAGCCAAAAGTCAGTAGCCAGAGGGAGAGGGAGTATCAAAGAAGAAAGGTGGGTTTTTTGTTTGATTGATTTTTAAAGATGGGTTATATCATAGTCCATTTGCATACTGACATCGCTTTTTTTTTTTTTTACTTCCTACTCATAAATCTTTAGTTCACTCAGCAATGGGAAGGGCAATGTGGCAAATCTAGTGATGCATAAAGTGCATGCTGATATAAAATATCAGAATCCTAATATAACCAATAGAAACTAGAAAACAAAGGGCTAGGAAACGGGAGTCATGACACTAGGGAGACTCTGAGGAGCTTTATAAATCAGAAAGCATTAAAGTATATCCTGAAGGATTCAGGCACTAAATGAAACTAAATGACAGGAATAGTTTTCCAGGCAATGGAAGCAGAACAAATAGAAGGATACAAAATAGGGGAATAGAAAACATATTTGTACTAAAACAGTAAGCTTCACATGGGTTAAATTAACCTGATTAGACCCCAGAAACCTCTCGCCTCAATTAGGTAAGCAGAATTGAAAATGCCTTCACATGTTCTCGTTGAACATTATGATATTCCAGATTCTTTAGGAAGCTATGCACAGTTGTCATATCGTATAAGAATGCTTTTAAAATTCTAAATAAAGTATTTTATTTTTTGAGGAGAAGTTATATCATTTATTTACAAAAATCATTTTAACATAACTTCTTAACCCCCTAAATGGTAATCACTATACAGATTTCCCTAAATTTTTTCAGAAGTTTTGTCCACATAGTGTGTGTTGGTGGTATAGTGGTGAGCATAGCTGCCTTCCAGAATTTTTTCAACATAGTGGAACATTTCATTGCTGTGATTGAATGTCCATGAAAAAAATTTTTGAATCTTCCTAGCTCATCTCAAATACATTTTCAGGATAGAAGTATTACTGAAGACATTTCCCTATACTTTTAAACTTTTCTATAGCCTAAAGAACATTCCTAAATATTTTACAAGGAATAACTTTTTTGTGGATAACTTTTAAAATACAAATTGAGAGTTGTAATAGAATTCCATTTTCATGGAAATAATGGGGAGAAAAAAGGTAGATGCTAGTTTATCCGGACTTTATTAAGGTAAAAATAAAATCGTCAGAAGTTTTCAATAACCCCGGTGAGGAGTGTGCTAAAAAGAGTGATGAGAGGTGGGAAAACTACTGACTTATCTGTCACAGGCATTTGATTGAAGACGGATCATCAGCAAAACTGACCAAACTGTGACATTGCCTCATATCCTCCAGCAGAAGTCTGCAAGTAAAATCATAGAAATGCAGGTAGTTAAGAGTGGACTTAAGGAGAGGTGAC
The DNA here is from genome assembly GCF_054177405.1 of Leptonychotes weddellii. Lineage (NCBI taxonomy): Eukaryota > Metazoa > Chordata > Mammalia > Carnivora > Phocidae > Leptonychotes > Leptonychotes weddellii. Next base: position 53,397,262 of record NC_138376.1, read on the forward strand.
AGATTTAGGTCATGCATTGAAATAAATTGGCGAGGACACAGAAGAAATTTATTGTAAAATTAACCAGGAAAGAAGGTCCCCTAGAGTTGGGAATATAAACCCCACAGGAATCAGTTTTGAACCAGCTATGTGTAATACTGTCCTCATTAATGTTTTGAAAAAAGAGTTTGCATAAAGCGCATAGCAAAATTATTAGGTTTGCAAATGGCTTTACAAACTTTGAGTTAATGGAATGCTGATTAGAATAAATTGAAAGAATACAAATATTAATATTGTTATGGACCAATTCAAGTAATACAGCTAGGGATTAAAAATTCCAAATGATTCCTATCAAAAAGGGGTCTCATTTTTCAATTCAATTCATGGAAGGATCCTAAGGATCAAACAGTGTTGTTTCTTGTCCATAACTTCTGATCCTTCCACAATCTCACTCTCCCACCTTTCTGAACTCATCCCATATCAATTTCCCTTTCTACTGAAACACTCATTATATATGTGACCACAAATACTTATGTGATCCCAAGAATTTCTATTTTATCATTTCTAATCATATTAGGATTTATCTCAACTTAAGTATTAAATGTCATCACTGTTAAAAGATACTACATTAATGTATTTTGTATTTCAAAACAAGAAGTAGAAAATCAAGATGGTGGTGAGGGTCATGTAAGCCAATTTTTGCAGATATTTTAAGGAAATGTAAAATAAAGAGGGTCATTTCAGATATATCCAACCAGGTCTTTATTAGACCAAAAAAGGCCAGTCTAGATGGATAATATAACTGCATATGCAGTATAATTTAAAAGATATGAAGAATCCTAACATCTGTGGCTCCCAGCTTGCCTGCCCTACCTCTCTCCCTGACTCACAGACATACATTTACTTTGGCTTGTAGAAACGGTTTTTTTCCCACCAACCTCCCATGGCGCCTGAAATTCTCAACAATAATTTTCTCATTTAGGAGAGAGGTACAGTAATTTATTCAGATAAATCAGTATAATCTGGGAACATAGACAAGTTTTGATAGGGAAGGAAAAAAAGGAACATCTCAACCTGAGCATATGAGTTTGAAACACTGAAAGAGGAAAATGAGTTGAAATTTGGGAGAGATGCAACATGCGGGGACAAGGAAGAAGGAGGAAATATGATTTTTCTTTACCTCATAAGTAGTCTTTCCTAGACCCATAAAGCCTCAAATAGCAAAAGAGGTATCTGTTAGTTGGAACTAGAACAGATGTGGTTTTCATTTTTTAATCTTGTATGGCAAATCCAGAGTATCCATTTTTAATATTTTTTTCCTGAGGAATGTATATAAACTTGTCTTATTGATTTAAATATTTTTGTTTTTCTCTGAAAGTAACATAGTAACTATAAAATTAGTAACATTTACCTCCCTGTAGATAACATTGGTTGCATTTCTTTTTACTAAAAGTTTATAGATTCTTGTGTTGAAATACTATTGTTTTAGGCTACATCTAGTAAATCCTAGCTGTAAGACTACTACTCAACTGGCTTTTCCCTCCTAAAAATTTGCCTGGATTATTTCAAGATAAATTAGATTTAGAGCTTCGGTTATACTGACCTGTAATTTATGGATGCGTATATGTTTTTACTTTGTAAATATAGTTCATTTACCCCTAAAATGCAAGGCAGACGGATGGGGACTTCAGGAAGAGCCATTACGAAGAGCACCAGTGTGAGTGGGGAGATGTACACACTGGAGCATAATGACGGCAGTCAGTCCGACACGGCTGTGGGTACAGTTGGAGCAGGTGGAAAGAAAAGGAGATCCAGCCTGAGTGCCAAAGTGGTTGCCATAGTGTCTAGAAGGAGTAGAAGCACATCCCAACTAAGCCAAACAGGTGAGTGAAGTGAATCCCACTTAGACACCTCAAGTTCTTGCTGGAGAGACAAAAGTGGATCCTCGTGCTATGGCTTGTGAGTGATTGTAGAGTGTACTGATTCTTCTTTGCAAAAGGAAGTTTATTTTCCTGTCTCTGAAAATCTGTTACATGTGTGTGTTTATTTTTTTTTTCTGTACAGCTGTCTAACCAGGTATCATTTGTCAATCTGTAAAGTGGTCAGATATTTTCCATAAGTTAAAAAAAAAGTAAAACCATGTTTATAAATATGCAAGGAAATGCAAAGAAGTATTAAAGATCCAAATTGATTTATATGCAAGAAAAGCAACAGGATTCTCCTTTTCAAAATGTTCCATAATATAATTACTTATAATATAGGCTCTATATTTTTATAGAAAAGAAGGTCAGTTGTGCAACTTGAAATATAGTCTTCAAGGTACTGTATGAATATAATTATTGAACTGTAATTTTGTATTTTCAGTGCAAGTTAAAAAGCCAGCAGTTATTTTTACTTTAGAAAAATGGGTCAGTGGATTTGTGCAAAGAATGTCTTAATACAAATTTGAGTTTCAGATATTTTCTACTGCTTATAAATCTTAAAAGCTTTATGTCCTCAAGGTATATAGAAAAAAGCAAACACAGAAAGGAGGATGGTTATTTCTGTATTACAAAATATATTTTAAATTGCCCAAAATTACATAATATTTGATCAGACATATTAGATAATTCATCACTATGCTCAGTACTATGGAAAACTAAAGGTAAGTGAAATATTGAATTGATTTAAATTGTCAGCAGTTGTTTCTCCTGTTATAACCATTGGCTCCATATTTTTGTTCCTTAGCAGCAAAAGTCTTATAACAAAATTTACTCACGCCAAAAAAATTTCATGATATTCTTTTTATAGTTACCTTGACATTCTGGAGAGTATTTTAAAATGTGCATTCTAGTGGACATATTTACAGATAAAGGTAGGAAATTGAGCCATCGAAAAACTGAACTAGAGTGCATAGCTATTTCAACAGAGTTTTTGTCTTTCTGAAAATCATAGAAGGAACCTAGATTAGCTAGTGTCTCTGTAATGGATCTGCCTCTATGCCATCCCACTAAGATGAACTGTTCATTGTGAAGGAGAATCTTTTCTCTTCCTTAGGGTCAGACTTCTTCCTGAGGAGGAGACATTGTTCATTTGTGTTGTTTGATTTGTCTTATTTTTGATGGTGATGCTTCTTGGTTTTTGGTATTGATATAATGATAGTTTACAAGGTGAGATGTGGATAAGTCTTTCACCACCAGATTTGAAAATCTTTCATCACTTAGATGAAATGGAAATGTTCTTTGATGAACCAGTGCTTCCTGTGTGAGGTTTGGCAGACAGCTTATTTTCTTAGGCTAACTCTTCATAGTCTCTCTTATTTGTCCCCTGTAGTTAGTTCCCTTTCTATCATTCACTAGTTACGTAGAATTACATTTTCTTAGAATAAAACACAACAATAATTTTACACAGGAACTATACTTGCTACACAGCTTTGCAGGTAATAGGTTCAAATGATTGTCATTGAAACACTTAGCCTCTTTGCTTTATTAATTTAAATTTTATTCCATTTATGGTCATTGTTGAATTTCAAATAATATTTACCTTCAGAAAAGATACATTGTTAATAACATCCATGAAATAACCTATTTGAGGAGATTAGGTTGCAATGTAAGGGACCAAAAAAGACACTGGATCACAAAGCCAAGCTAACAAAACAGTTCTATTCCAAAGTGACTCAGTGAATCAACTTTTACTTCATCTCTGCAGGACTCAGTTTGCTTATATACTGGGTGGGTTGGACTAGATGTCCTCCTATGAACTTCCCAGGTATAAAGTTTTATGTCTTTTTTTCTACATCATAATTTTACCTATTATTTGATAACCTCATTCTTCTCGATCTTTCTAAAGCAGATGACAAAGGGTGACAAACCTCAGTCATCATGCCTCTTTGTCTCAGTGCAAGGCCTGGTTTTTCTCCCTGTTCTGTCTTCTACAAGTGATATGGAGAGGAAAACAGCCTTACTCATACATTAAAACAAGCTGTGTATTCTGTGGAATAGAATGTGTTACGTGTCATGTAAATGTTTATTATTTTAATGTGGGAAAAAAAGACTAATTGAGCAAGGACTTCTCTTCTAGTGAACCTCTAACCCATACAGCCTGGGCTACAGCTTCTCTCTCCTCTACCACACAGACGACAGATAATCAGGAAAATGTGAAGCACTTAGAAGTAAAGTTTAATCAACTCTTTTTTGAACGATTACAAACACATCGCTTTTCTGTTTTTGTTTTTATAGCCTTTTATGTGCTCAAAGAAATATATTTGAGTCTTTGAAATCAAGTAAAATTTATTTCAACAAATTGAAGAGCATAGTAAATTTTATACACTCATATACACACATATTCTCACATATGTATATTTACTATGAAGAGTATTTACTGTGCTCTTTAATTATATATATAATTATTCTTATATATAATTTACTAGTCTCTTCAATTACATATAATTATTCTTATAGGATATTTCAATTGTAAATAATATTAATATTTCTAAATCACCTTTACCACACTATTTATTCATAATGAAAATAGGAATAACTTCTTTAAATATGTATTTTTTAGTAGGAGAGTGACATAAACAGGACATTTCCAATAACTCTAGGTGTTACTACTGGTAAATGTCTTTAAGCAATCACATACATAGCTAAAAACCTATTCAGTAAATCATAGCTGAATTAGATTGAGATGTGAAGTAGTGAAAGAAAGGAAAATTATAAGAAAAAGCTCCTGATCTAGCAATATTTTGGAATTGAATGAAGCTCTGAGTAACCTTAGGGCTGGGCTTTAGAACTCAAGGTAGATTTTAGCTTAGGTTTAGAGGCCCAGCCTGTGCAGTGTGAGGATTTGGTCCCTCACTCATAGACTAACTATATGACATTTCCCCAGTGGTAATCCCCTCCTTACTTATAAATAAAGGCATTTTTGAGAAGGGTTTATACATCTGTGAAGGATTATCCCTAAATAACACCCTTGCAATTACCTATAAATTTAAGGTAATTATTAGTATGATAAGAATGTGTCTAAGTTGAATAAACCTAACAACAAATTTACATTCTAGAGTTTTTTCCATGCATGGGTGTGTACATATAATTTCACTTCTTTATTGGTCATAACAAACTTAAGAAGTACCATTACTTTTATTCCCATTTTGAAATTGGAGAAACTAAGGCATACAGTGATTAGGTAATTTACTCAAGTTCCCATTGTAAGTGATTGGCCCAGAATTTAAACCCAGGCTTCCAGGAACTTAACAACTGTGTAAAAAAAAGAAGAGTTTGAAATAAGGTTCAACAAACATTTAAGCACTATCCTGTTGGTAATGCATGACTGTACCAGGCACTGGGCTAGGAACTAGGAGTACTAAAGAGATGGATGAAACACTGTCCCTGCCTTCGAAGATATCAAAGTAGAAAAGGGTGAGTTACATATAAATATTCCAGCTCAGAAAGGGCAACTATCCAATTATCACAGTGGTACAGAGGAAGCACAGGGTGATTCACTCTCTCGTGCAATCTTGAGAGGCTTCCTTGAAGAGGTGAGACCTGTGCATTAAAAAATAAATCGGGACTATTATACAGGGAAGCCCATTCCAGGACAGAGGGAACAGCACACTGATAAAATATTGAAAATGGTGAGTGCTTACTCCCCTGGGAAATGAGTGCATCCTAAAATCATATGCAAGATTTCTTTAATGGATATTCCTCCTCACTGCAAGAGACAGGTCACCTCAGGACAGATCTTAGATCAAATAAGCACTGTGCATCTGAGACTATGATTTCTGCTTAGAACTTTTAGCTTTTATGGAGAAAACATCTATAAATGTAAAATAACATTGGCTTTATCGTCTAGAAATTGCTCAGATTACTTCATCTTATATTATTGAATAACTGTTATCTCCAGTACTACACCAGCCACAGTAGGTATTTCAAAATTAAAAGTGTCCTCCCCAGTGGAAGGAAGTTATTCACACTTGAAATAAACATGAACCAAGTAACTAGATGAGATAATATAAAGCAAGCACCAAAATGTAGTAAACCCATGCCATTTATGTATGTTACCAAAAGAAGTGGGAAATCAGATTGGTCTAAGATCTGTGTCTCAGGATGGGAGCACATGCAGAATTGGTAAATAATCATGGCCTAACTATTTAATAAAATTGTTATTTATTACATCATTAACAGCTGAAGATGCTTTATTAGATTAATATGTTAATGATTAAAACATTGATTAAATTATGGAAATGTTGCAGGATTGTTTCATAATTTTCAAACAATTAAGAGTCAATTATCATGTACTAAGAATGTACTAAAAAAATCATTCGTTTCTTTAACGGTATTCTGTACCTTTCTAAAATTTTCCCCTATCCCAAATTTTGTTTTCCTCTGTCTAATCCTTTCCTTCAAGACCCTGCTCAAGACCCTCTAACTCTCTGAGTTGTCCCCTGTTACTCCAGCCTTTACCCCAGTATCTTTTTCTCTGAATTCCTGTCAGATCAAGCTCTCTGACTCTACTGTCAGCTTGCTGCAAACACAAAAATTTGGGGGTTATTGCCATGAGCAAAGTAATAGGTATATATTTTGTAAGGAAACATATCTCACATGGACATGGATAAACAAAAATTTCCGTGACTTGCAAATGATGCACACTCCTTCTGAGTAAAAGAATCTCAACCTGTACAAAATATCCCTTCCGGTTACATTAAGCTCCTCGCATATTCTTCCTCTCTTTTTGTGCCACAGCAAGGCTCATGGAGCAGGGCCTGGGTTCCTACAGGTTCCACCCTGGCCTATAAGCCCTGCAGAGCCTTCCCCTCTTCCCGATCTGGCTGGCACATTTAGCATTTTCTGTTTTAGAGTTAGGCATTTACAAAAGACAGAGTCACTACTGCCTTCTGGCTGCCCTATATTCCTGCAAAAATCCCTGAAGCAAAGAAACATAAAATAATTTTGTGGAAATTATTAAAAGGCTAATAATTTTGTGGAAAGGGGGAAGGAAAAATATGGGGGAAAAACACAAATATATATACATGTATTTATATCAATAAATGATCCCAGCCCACAGACACAGTTGGGCAAAAGCAAAGATATATGAAAGGGCTATAGTGGGAAATATAATTAGAAAAAAAGATGAGGCCAGGTCTTCAGAAGCCCTTTAAGGGACTTTGCTCACTGTTTGATGGAGACATTTTAATCAAGAGAATAGAAGAAACAAAGCTGTGCTACTGGAAGTTTAAATGGAAGCCAGGTGTACAAAACCAGGGAGGGAGCAAGGAGGTCAGTGTGGGGCTAATAGATGAAATGACAGATGATGATGCAGGGAGGGAGAGAAGGAGCTATGGAAATGGAAGAAATGAGCTTACTCAGAGAAAAGAATGGACTGAAGATGAAATTAAGAGAAGACAATGTGAAATGCCTTTATTCAGGAAAAACTACTAAGGGAAGAAGGAGAATATGGAGAAGTGGGGAGGGGGAGCAGGATCCAGAAAAAAGAATGAGGAGTAAAGATGAAGAGAAACAGAGTCCTAAGGGAGAAGAGAATTTTATAGAGAGGCTGGTGAATCCTATAGAAGGATTGAAGAGGCTAGGGAATGAGAGTAGACCATTGGACTTGGGAACCAAAGCATTCTTCCTGACCTTAAGTTTGAATAGACTAGTGAGGTGGGGGTGAGGATAGAACATGCCTCGGGTAGGGACGGGATTCAGCCTGGTCCAGAGCCCATCCCACTCTCCATTCCATCATTTATTTCAGCTTTCTTTCTGTAACCATCATCTCATCCACACCCACTTAATTACTCCCCATCGGATGGGGTTCTTGTCATGGGTGGAAGGAACTAGAACAGCAGAGACTGGGTAAGAGCCCAGGGACATGGAGGTAGAGGGTCTAAAATGTATGTGTGTGTCTGTGTCTGCGTCTGTATGTGTGTCTGTCTCAGAATAAAGGAGATCTGAGCGTTTTTCCAGGATGAGGTGTGGAAAAGGCACCTCTGGATGGAGAGATTGGAAGATATAAATACCAAGAATTTTAATTAACAAAGTCCCAGCGAACAGAGGGTATAATTCAAGGCCACCAAAGTTATTCTTGGAGAGAGGGAAAGATGCTTCTCTCCCTGAATTTGATAGAAAAGAGGAAATGGTGGGGATCCAGAGGAGTACACAATGGGAATATGAAGGCTGCAGGAATTTGAGTCAGAGGCCTTTGATCTTCTCCGTGCAAATGAGGCGAGAGCGAATGGACAGAGTGAGGATACAGGGTGAGGAATGTAGTAAGAAATGAATAGGATAAAAGTACTGCTGAGCAGCTCTGGAATTCCAGCTGAGTTTGGATAGTGTAAAATCTCTGCAAGGTAACTTTAAAATGCAGTTAGCAGGATTTGCAGGGATCTAGTTCATGTTAGTTTTGTTTCTTTCAAGACTGTCATCCCCTGCTGTGTGCAGCTCCAATGTCCGCACCATGATTTCTGAGATCATCATAGGACTCTTTGAAATCATACTGCCCATCTTTAAGATTCTGAGATAAAATTTGGTTAGATCTAGATTATTGTACTCATTTTGGAAATTCACCTGTCTTGGGCCGCCATTTACTACTTAGTTTGACTCTTCTCAGTATGAAGATTTGTCTCATTGGAAAAAGTTGAAGCTCTGCCCTCTCTCTTATCTATTGATATTACCTCTTCCTAAGGAAATGAGCAGATCTTTTTCTTATTCTTACTCAGAATACGGGTTAAAAGGCACTTTTTTGGCAGTTTATCTCAATGAAATTAATTCTTTCATTATAATCATGGAAATGAAACCTTTCAGAAGGTTTATAGTAGAATTAAAAACTATATGGTGTTCAGTATCCCACAAGATTATAGAGGCAGAAATGTAAGTATTCTAAGAAGTTTTAGGTAGATTTATATATGTTTGATTTCAAAGTAGCTTAATAAGAGTTAATAAATTTCCAAGGCATATCACACATTTCTCAAGAAGAAATCATAGATGGAAACTAACAAAATTACCCTTGTTCCACTGTCAAGAAAATAATACACATGAATAAAACTGTAACTATAACCCATTTACACCTAATGGGATAGTGCTTGAATGAGTTAATTTCCCTATGACTTTAGGGCATTATTTTAAAATTCATGTGGTCCTTAGACAATAATCATGCCAAGAAAATGTCCGAGATATTAAATCCCCTGCTGCTAATCTTTTTCCAATTTTCTCCCCAGAAGGCACGGGTAAAGCAAGTCATAAAATGAGTCAAGTGATCACCAGCTTGGACTTCATAATTTATTTACCTCGGGAAAATGAATGTCTTATTTTGCCATAGGACTTATTTTGTCTCCTTCCAACCAATCCAGTTCACCAAAATATTTTCTACATTTTATTTTACTTTTTCTAAAGACTGTATTTATTTGAGAGAGAGAGTATGAGCAGGGGGAGCTACAGAGGGAGAGGGAGAAGCAGACTCCCCTCTGAGCGGAGAGCTTAACAAGGGGCTTGATCCCAGGACCCTGAGATCATGACCTGAGCCGAAGGCAGATGCTTAACCCACTGAGCCACCCAGGCACCCCTGCATTTTAAGTTTAGTGCAGCTTTGTGAAGATTCTAAGTCTTTTCCTTTATAAAAGTAAGTTGTAGCTGCAGGGAAGGAGGGCTAAGGTGTTCTCTTTAAACATTTTAAGAAATGTTTCCTTGGCTCTGCAAAGGATTAACAATGAAAGCAAGAAAGTTCTCGCTTGAGAATTTTTGAGAAAGTGAGAAAGGATAGGTGTCCCCCCAAAAGTTTCAGACATTGAAAGCTATATTTATCAAAACCTTGCTGAAATCCACATCCCTTGTCTGTGCCTCATTTATTTGATTCATTTAATGGCACAAGAAAAACATTCTGAGGGACATAATGTTTCATGTTCTTTGTTTCCTGAATGCAAAATCATGGTGCCAGAAATGATTCTCAAGTCTGCAAAACCATCAGATGAATGTAAGCATGGGTTCTTTTATTTACTGTTGCTGTCTCGCCTAGGAATTCACTACTGTGAATAGGGATTCAATTCAGCTATAGTAACTCCTCTTCTGAAGAGATGCCCTAATAAGGATTAGTAGTTTCAAGCACATACCAGCTGCTCTATTTTTGTTCTTTTCCTCACTCTCAACTATAAATTCTGAATTTGGCTAATATGTATATACACTTTTAGGTTGATTTGTCAGAAAAAAATATTTATTTGAGTGGAATTAATTTTTATAATTAATTTGTGTTTAGAATGTGAAGGAGGAAAGGAAACTAACATTTATTAAGGGCCTTCAAAGTACAATCCTAAGTACTCAAATAATTATATATGGTGATAATTATTGTTAATTATACTAAGATAATTTTTAAACATGAGATCAATTTCAGAATGGGTGTTATAAAATATTTTGGGTGGCTCAAATGTAATGAGAAATGGGTCTGATTATTTTTACAGCAGATGACCATTTTCAGTGCATCCTCATTTAACACAGGGTGATTTTATATAGAGATTTTTTTGCTCATTTATTTTAGTAATATTTTTCAGATTTTTAAGCACAGAAAAACAAAAAGAAAATAAATAAAATTCCTGCAATGCCACCACTAATAGCAAGTTCACTGTGAAAATAATAGTATATTATTAGCTAATCTTTTTATGCATTTGTGTTATTAATATTGATAAAATCATCAGCAGTGACAGTTAATATTTATTAATTACCACAATGCCACCCGGTGTTTAATTGCTTTGCATGTATTCATTTCTCCAGTCCTCAAAAACCGTCATAAGATGCTATTATTATTCCCATTTTACAGATTCCATGACTTGCCTGAGGCCATGCAACTTTTAGAAGTTGAAGTAGAGTTTATGTTCTTAACCACTTCACTATAACTCCATTCAACTCCATGGACACACAGAGAGATGCTTTTATTATATAGCTTTTAAAGAATATTTATAGATTCATAATATTTCATTTTGTTCTGTAATACTACCATTTTTACTTTTAAAAAAATGTACTTAGGAAGACCTCTTAGGACACCATTGCGGAAGGCTTGTACCAGGCTAGATTTGGAAAAAGCTGGATGAGTGGGAAAGTGATTACAGTCTTTTGTATCCCAGAGTCTGTTGGCCAGTAGGGAGGAGAGGAATGTCAGGGATAAGAGTGCCTCAGTGCCTCTTGCCATTTGCTGAGAGAGCGACTGCTGGGCAAGGATATTATTTGTCACTTCTGGCCATGCTGATGTTGGGACAGTCGTTGGATAGGTTTTTAAGGCAGTTGAGGATTATCAGTATATAAATGGAAACTGGGGTCAATGAATGTGCTTAGGAAGGAGGGTGCAGAATGTAAGGACAGAGGATCTTGAAGACTCCAAAAGAAAATGAAAATTTAAAGGCCTTTTTGAGCCTCAGTTTCTTCAACTATAAAATGGAATAATAAATGGTACCTACCTCAGAAGACTGTTGTGAGAATTAAATGAAAACTTATGTTGACACTTTAGCAAAGTACCTGGCATATAGAAAGGGCTCAATAGTAATACCGACTTAGTAATTCTTAGTAATCTTAGTAATTCTGAGAAACCAAATAAAAGGGCAGTAGGAAAAGAACAGATGTTGGTGACATCATTCATGAATGGTGCTGAGAGGCATATTAACCCAGCCAATGTTTTTCTCTGCTCATTATGTGTAAAGTGGTTAATGGAATACAAGTTCTTAAGGTCTAACTGTAGTTCTTCTCTATCAGTGGTTCTCAAAGTTCCTCCTGTCAAGTCTCCCTTTGAGAAATCTGTCAGCCCTGCCCTCAGGAAATTGTACTTGGTCACATAGACCACATTGTGCACACACTTAAAGGGCATTTATGCATATGTTTATCCTGTGTTAGGCATAATCTGCAAGAGAGAGTGATCCAGGGTCTCTCTTAGGCTGGCCCTCCCTGTGCCCTATTACCCAGCCTTTTCTATACTAGGTCAGGGGTCAGCAAACTCTGACTCAAAGTTTGTTTCTTATGGCCCATGAGCTAAGAATGATTTTTCAGTTTTTTTCAAATGGTTGGAAAAAGTCGCAATAAGAATAATATTTTGTGACCCATAAAATTTATATGTAATTCAGTTTTGGTGTCCATAAGTAGTTCTATTGAAATACAGCCATGCTTATTCATTTCTGTGTGGTTCGTGGCTCCTTTCAGGCTACAAAGGCAGAGGCCCTATGGACCACAATGTCCAAAATATTCACTATCTGATCTTTTAAAGAGGTTTCATGACCTTTGCTCTAGGCCAAGAACTTAGTCCCTACAATGCAGAATACAGAGGAAGTCATTAGAGAACAATGATCATTCCTATAGTTACCTAAACACATTCTCTGCTTCTCAGAGTTAGAAGTTAATTACTACAGGGACTTTCAGTCCCCCCGCCTTATTCCTGCAGTGTTGATATGTATACTATGTGCCTATTGGTGTCATCTCTCACTAGACAAAATGATTTTTTAAAATGAAGGCTTATCCACCCCCCACAATGATAAGAATCTTCAGCTCTTCAACCTTGCCCTAAAAATTGATCCTCGATTTAGCTGCTTACATAAAGTAGTGAAACCACTTCCCCGATTCTAATTTTCCCAGTTGGGAGTTCAGGGGTTGTGTCTGTTATTTCAGTGATGATTACGTCCCCAGAATTTAGCACAATGCCTGTACTAGGCACACAAAGATTTTCTTGAATAAATGAAACTTTTTGAAAGAGATTTCTGTGTTCTGTCTCTTTCCTTACAAAGCCACTTAGTCCTCCTCACATCCTAATCTGAATTCTGCCCCCCAGGTCCCCCAAATTGTTCTTGTTAACGTCACAGAAAGTTCATAGACATGAATTTGATTTGGATAAAATTTAACTTAACTTATAAGGTCACAGGTATTGTGCATATGAAACCAATGAGATGTGTGTAATGGAAAATATTGGTAAAAAAAAAGGTCTACTTGTTATTTGACATGAGTAAATGATTCTTACTTACTTCCCATCTCTCACATATGTAACTTCATTTCTTTCAGTGCTCTGGCCAGACTTGACTTCCTTGGGTTTATAAAACACAATTTAAAGCTTCTTTCTTTGCACCTTAACAGGTGCTAAACCCTCCACTTGGAAAGTTCTTAATCTGTCACCTTGCTTGTCAAAATTTTTCTCTTCATTCAAGCTCTGTCCAAATTCCAACTTCTTATCAGGGCTAAAAGTGATTCTCTGAACTCCTCTAAGACAGTTTTTGGTTCTCATGTGGTGTTTAAATACTTCTCTGCCCCCGTAAATATGTGTAAAGGTCTTGTCACAAGATGAATTTCAAAGTTACTCAAAGGTAGTAACTAAGCAACAGGGTTGTTGTTTTTTTTCTGCGGGGGAGGGGGGCAGTGTCTTACATGACAGTGCCTTTAATGAAGAAGATTCTTGATAGAAGTCTACTGGATGGGTATGATGTATGCTCAGTCAGAATATCATGCTCAGATGGTAATTAATTGATCATATCATGGTATTTCATTTAACATTATGGCATGCTGTTCTTAGTGGGTAAATTTTAAAGGCAATTTTTCTTCTATGTTGGCTTTTATTATTTTTTAGGAATTCAATACATCTTAATTTTAAAAATTTTAACAAGTTGAAGTGATTTTTCTATTATTTTCCTGCCTCCTTTTCCCTTTCTTTCCCTTCTAAAACCCCTGGACATTGATCTGGATACATTTTACTGGATAATTCCACCCTTTTGCTTTTAGGTTTTAACCTTTCTATAAACAACAAGGAGATACTTATCATTTTAAGGTTTTGAGACAGTAAATGAATTGTTTTGATAGTAACTTCTTTACCATTATAGTAACAAAGTAACATTTTATTAGAAAATTACTGAAAGATAAAATTTGTATTGATAATGATTGATAAAGATATTACAGTTTTCAGTGCCCTCTTACATATATCACTTCATTTAATAAAAGTCTGCCAACCTTGTGAAAATACTTAAGAAATGTGAAAATGTCTATTTTTTTTTTTGGAAATCTATCTTTTCTCAGGGATAAAGACAAAGGATACCTGTCATATGGATTTACCATAAACATTTTGCAAGTCAGCTAGTGGGAATTCTTATGTGGAAAATAAAACTTCTGATATCAGGCCAGTACATTGTGACTTATTAAAATAATCATTTACATTGTAAGAATTCTTTTCTTATAACTAAAGAATGTGGCATACACAATGATTGTCCTAGTTTTAATGATGCTTAACAGACTTTATATTCTAGGACTACAGGAGAAATAAGTCAGTATTCCAGATTCAAACTCAGTACCCTAGGATGTTTTTGTATGTTGAAATAGCACATTTCTTTAGCTTTTAAGTTGAAACTATAAAACTTATGACAATCAAGGAGTAAATAATCATATTATGGTTAGGAATGTTTCAAATGAAAAGAGTTATAAATTATCTGTAATATATAAACATATTTGTAAATAAACATATAGTTGCATTGTAACACTTTGCCATTATGTAATGAAGTAGAAGTATATTAATTAGGAAATATAAACAAATCAATTAATATCTTAATTTAATATTTTTATCACTCTGAATTTGAAAATGTAAGAAAGAATCTTTGATCTGTCTACCTGAATTATGGAAACTGAAAACAGATGTAATGCCTCTAATGAGGGAAGGTTCTTGAAAGGAAAGCCTATTGATCAGAAATCCACAAGAAAATAAATTCAAGGGATGTTTAATTGATTCTGTATGGTTCAACCTGCTACTAAAAATGCCAATTCCCGTTTACAGCTTCTATTTCAGGAAATTCACCCAATAATCTAGTTGTTTTTTAAAAAGGAAAAGAGAAAGAAGAAAGGAAGGAAGGAAAGAAAGAAAGAAGAAAGAAAGAAAGAAAGAAAGAAAGAAAGAAAGAAAGAAAGAAAGAAAGAAAGAAAGAAAAAAGAAAGGGAGGGAAAGAGAGAGAGAAATGTCATTTTAGGAAATATTACATAAAATTTCATGGGAATTCTGTGATCGTCAGCAAATCATTAACCAAAAAATAACAATTGATGTATTAAGAGACTTACTAAGAAGATTGATGTGAATAGTAAGATCAGAGTAGGAAACTTTTACCTTCAAAGTAAAAATTTACTCTCAGTTCAGTTCTTTGACTTTTTATAATGCTTAACAACAATACTGTCTTCTCATGGATCATTCTTTATTATCCCTTTCAAAGTAAAGACTCAAAAGCATTATATTTTTGTGGGGGAAAAACCATCCACTTTCATAAATCATGTAATTAATTTTGAAAATCTGATCCAAATTTTATATACAGAAACATGAAGGAAGAACAGCTGAATTCAAGTATTTTAATGTAATACATTACATGCATTCACCAGGATGAAAAAACATATTTTTTTCCATATTCTTTTTTTTTTTTAAGATTTTATTTATTTATTTGAGAGAGAGAGTGAGAGAGAGAGAGAGCACAAGAGGGAGGAGCGGGAGAGGGAGTAGCAGACTCCCCGCCGAGCAGGGAGCCCGATGTGGGACTCGATCCCGGGACTCCAGGATCATGACCTGAGCCGAAGGCAGTCGCTTAACCAACTGAGCCACCCAGGCGCCCTCCATATTCTTGAATTTGGTCTAAGTACAGTTACAAATACTGGTTTTAATTTCCAAGATGTAGGTGGCCTGAATTATGGGTTCCTTGGTGAGAGTTCCCGAATCAAAGTGGCTCTGTGATAACAGATCTGTTGGCTCCCTTCTGCTCATGGTGCTGGTTGTAGAAGCTGTCTCCTCAATATCTCTACCAGTGCTTTTTAATTCATATTCAGCACGTCCTAGATTCTCTGGCCCAGATAGCACAATTTGTAAGTGGCTTAGTGACGTTACTCAAAGTAATGCCAGTTGTCTCTTCTTCTGTTCTGCTTTTATGTTTTTATAGTTGTCACTCATTGTGTAACCCTTTAGCTAAGCATTTGAGAAAAGCCTCTGCCCTTTAGAACTCTGCTGTGAGTATTCTTCATGGTACATGCAAATAGAAAGCATTTTCTTTGCCCTCGAATTATTTACAAGCTCATTTTCAACTTAGTAAAAGGCAGAGGGCTATCTTGTCTTTTTATAGAACTTTACAGTTTACAATGCCTTTCAGGCTTACAATCTCATGAGTGCAAAATTATTGGAAGCTCTTAAAATAAAAGCCCGATCATATTAGGAAGGATGAGGAATGCATTAACTGAGGAAGGATTCCTGAGGAAAATTAGCTTTAGAGTTAATTATAATATAAACGTATGTTCTTTATTTCCCAAAGTTTCCATAAAATTTAATATATTCTTTTTTTTTTAGATTTTATTTATTTATTTGACAGAGAGAGAGAGAGCACAAGCAGGGGGAGCTGCAGGCTCCCTGAGGAGCAGGGACCTGAGCCGAAGGCAGTCACTTAACCAACTGAGGCACCCAGGCACTCCAAAATTTAATATATTCTTAATAATTTTCCTTTCTTTCCATTCAGAAAATAATTGTGAGAATTAAATACAGTTGTAAAGAGCCAAATAGTTCAAATCTTGCATACATATCACCTGAATTTTAATCTTTAAAACAACCTGTTTTTAGTAGCAGACTATGCTAACATCTGTCTTGTTCATTCTTAGTTATGTCCTACACATTTCCCCAAGGTAAAAAGAGTCATTATTTTTGTTTCAAGTTTTCCCCTTTTTTTCCACCATTAAATTTTTGGGTCAGTAGTGCCTGAAACCAACAGTTGTTCCCCCACTGAACTTAAGTGGCTACTGTTTTTATTCCCACCGAGCACGGGCAGTGATGTTTATGTGATGCCAAACATTTCATTTACTCCATAAACATTTATCAAGTGGCTATCAATAACTAATAAGAATGGTGAATACTTGTTCAGCCCATATTATGTGACTGGTCCTATGTAAAACACTTAATGTGCATTATCACATTGAACCCTCTCAACAATTCTGTGCAGTTGCTAGGAGAGTTTATGATATACAGTAATTATCTCTTGATTTTCAAGGAAAAAACAAAGGCTGAGAGAAGTTTAAGTCACTTGCCCGAAGTCAAGCAGCTAATAAGTGGCAGAGAGAATTTGAATGTTTTGTCTATGCCCGGAGTCTTAGTCCTTGCTCTCAGCTGAATATTTGTGTCCCCCTAAAATTCATATTTTTTTTACCTAGTGGCCAATATGGTGGTATTAGGAGATGGGGCACTTGGGAGGTGACTAGGTCATGAAGGTAGAGCCCTCATGAATATTGTGCCCTTTCAACCATGGGGAGGTCACAGTAAGAAGACAGCTGTCTACAAGGATGTGGGTCCTCACCAGTGACTGAATCTTCCAGCTCCAGGATTGTGGACCTCCTAGCCTTCAGAGCTCTGAGAGATAAATGTCTGTTCTTTATAAGACACCGAATTTACAGTATTTTTGTGATAGCGGCCTGAATGGACTAGGAGAGTCCTTAACCATTGTACTACATGGTCTGGGTATGTTTAAAGTGCCATTAATTGTTAGTTAAATGTATAGTTATCTATAAATATCCAGAATATCCAGTGTCAGTTGTTAGTATTTTGTCATTATTATAGAAGTTTCTATAACTAGAAAAATATTTAATTTGGATTTCATTTTCCTTTATAGGGATATAAAGGGATATATAGGGATAAAATGTATATTCACATAATTTTACACATTAAGACTGAGTTAATGCACACCACTCTTTTTTCTTCTTCAACTGTTTGCCTTTATTGTATTTTAGTCCTATTTTACTTGTCAGGAAAGTGGAACATTAAGAGTAACTTGCCCAAGTTCACATTTAGTAAGGGCAGAGCTGGAATTTGACCCTAGCGGTCGAGCTACAGAGTCTGTGCTCTAAGTGGGGCACATCATCAGTGCTGGCCTGGGAAGTGACAGTCAGGCAGCTGTCTGGTGCCAGGACCATGATTCTGTACTGCAGCTCCAACAGCTTGGTGGACTAGTTCCTCATGCTGTCTTAAATGTGCAAAAGCCCAAACCCAGTAGGATTGTATTTCTTGTTCATCTAACAAAAATGAGTCTTTGGGCATCTCTGGGTTCAGAAAATTCTCCTAGGTTTTTCTGTGGAGAAGAGAGTAGGTGAAGAAGGGATCATATCTCAAATTATATAGTCTTGTCAGTCATGTTCAGAATAGTACTCATTTTCCTCTGCACCACGTCACTGCTTTCTGAGCGCTGAAGAGGTTATCAAAAGAAGGAAAGATTTCCTTGGGATAGCTGAGAAGGAGTTGTAAAAAAGAAGTGAAGGAAGAAGAGAGCTAAAAGACTACTGTGTACATCCACGTGGGAGACTCCCTTTGGTCCATATTGTCCAAACTGTGTGTCATGAGACACCAGCAGAAGAATTGTCCCAGGGAAGAAGCCAGCTTGAGTATAATGAAAGTATCAGGCAGCTGTCTACAAGAGTCCCCTAATAGTGCTAAGTCTAGAACAAGTTGATTGTGTTGGGGAGAAGATAGGAAAGTGCTATCAGCAAGACATTTATATCTTGAGGACTGCTACTATATACTTATAAGAAAAATAGATTTCATTTGTTCTGTTCACTGAATTGATTCATTTATCCACAAAGATAAGGATAATTATAGATATTAATAAAGGCTGAGTTTATTGGATACGTTCTATGAGCCAGACTGGCACAATTCTAGCACTTTAAAATAGGTACCATCATTATCACCATTTTTTAGATGGAAACTCAGCTCAGAAAGATTAAATAATTTCCACAGGGTCAAATAGCCAATAACTGGTAGATTCAGTGTGCTAGCATTTATATTCTTAGTCATGATACTATGCTGTCATCTGCAAGTATCTTGATAGATTAGTTAAAATAATTCTACCTGCTATAAAAATTGACCTTAAAATGTAGTCTCAAGTTCAATAAAATTCTATTTGTTGTTCAATTAACAATTTAGGTCGGTCTTTAGAGTTGACAATCCACTCTCCTCCATGCAGTGGTTTGGGCACCCAGGTTCTTTATATTTTATGCTTTTTTATTACCTGAATCCATAGGGCAGAAGGATAAAAGAAGAATAGAGAAAGTAAATATGTTTGCTTCTTAAAAGTCTTGTTCTAGAAGTGCCATACATCAGGAATCATATGACCATGCCTACATACTAGGAATGGGCACTGGGAACTATAATCCTGGCTTAGTATCAGTGTTCTACCATGGAAGGGAATGAGCAGCTGACTGGTTCTCATACACATAACTTAGAATTTCTTTCATTATTGAAGGGCATCTCAGCTCTTTCCACAGTTTGGCTATTGCAGGCATTGCTACTATGAACATTGGGATGCATGTGCCCCATCTTTTCACTACATCTGTATCTTTGTGGTAGATACCCAATAGTGCAGTTGCTGGGTCATACAGTAGCTCTGTTTTTAACTTTTTGAGGACCCTCCACACTGTTTTCCAAAGTGGCTCTATCAACTTGCATTCCCACCAACAGTGTAAGAGGGTTCCCCTTTCTCCACAATCTCTTCAACATTTGTTTCTTGTCTTGTCAATTTTTGCCATTCTAACTGGTGTAAGGTGGTATCTCAATGTGGTTTTGATTTGAATGTCCCTGATGGCTAATGATGATGAACATTTTTTCATGTGTCTGTTAGCCATTTGTATGTCTTCTTTGGAGAAGTGTCTTTTCATGTCTTCTGCCCATTTTTTGACTTGATTATTTGTTTTTTGGGTGCTGAGTTTGAGAAATTCTTTCTAGATCTTGGATATCAGCCCTTTGTCTGTAGTGTCATTTGCAAATATCTTCTCCCATTCTGTGGGTTGCCTCTTTGTTTTGTTGACTGTTTCCTTTGCTGTGCAGAAGCTTTTTATCTTGATGAAGTCCCAAAAGTTCATTTTGGCTTTTGTTTCCCTTGCCTTTGGAGACGTGTCTTGAAAGAAGTTGCTGGGGCCCATGTCGAAGAGGTTACTGCCTATGTTCTCCTCTAAGATTTTGATAGATTCCTGTCTCACACTGAGGTCTTTCATCCATTTAGAGTCTATCTTTGTGTATGGTGTAAGAGAATGGTCGAATTTCTTTCTTCTGTATATAGCTGTATTTCCCAGCACCATTTATTGAAGAGACTCTCTTTTTTCCATTGGATATTTTTTCCTGCTTTGTCAAAGATTAGTTGACCAAAGAGTTGAGGGTCCATATCTGGGCTCTCTATTCTGTTCCATTGGTCTATGTGTCTGTTTTTGTGCCAGTACCATGCTGTCTTTGTGATCACTGCTTTGTAATATAGCTTGAAATCAGGCAACCTGATGCCCCCCGCTTTGTTTTTCTTTTTCAACATTTCCTTGGTGATTCGGGCTGAGATGCCCTTCAACAGACGAATGGATAAAGAAGACGTGGTCCATATATACAATGGAATATTACTCAGCCATCAGAAAGGATGAATACCCAACCTTTGCATCAACATGGATAGAACTGGAGGAGATTATGCTAAGTGAAATAAGTCAAGCAGAGAAAGTCAATTACCATATGGTTTCACTTATTTGTGGAACATAAGGAATAGCATGGAGGACATTAGGAGAAGGAAGGGAAAAATGAAGGGGGGGAAAATCAGAGGGGGAGACAAACCATGAGATTCATGCACCACCAGTGTAATCTGGGAGCCTCTTTATCCCAGTTTCAAAGCCTGTCAAATTCCAAACTGTCCCCACAATTTTATTCCTTCCTCAGTTTAAAACTTTCCTGGCCTCTTCTGACTCTTGGGAGTCCAGCTTCCTCTGTCCCATACCACATAGACCACTGTGTGAAGCCATTTCTGTGCTTTTTAAAACAAAACAAAATTAAAATTTGTGTATGCCCAGCATGCTTGAGTCTCCTAGACTTCGGTGAGGAGAGTATTGGGAGCAAGCAAGGGACGAGAGAGGAGGGAGGTGGTTTGGAAGTGGTCATCATCACTAGGCACACAGTATTTTGCCATATTTTTTTTTCTCTTTTCTCTCTCTCACCACCCTTAGTTATTTCTCCTGGATTCTGTCAATATCTCTAAATAACAAACAAGTACATTTATGTCACTCTTCAAGTTACCTTATCAATATTAATTGATTTAGTCTTTAAAACAGACCTATGAGATGTGTTCTACTATCCTTCTTTCTGTTTGTCTGTGAGGAAGCTAAAGTAGAATAAGTGGAGATTGGCAGAGCTAGGATTTGAACCCAGGCTGTTTGGCTGCAGAGTATGTCCTCTTAGCCACTAAATTATTCTGCCTCTCAATGGGGGCAGCTTCTTCACTAAGGAAAATTCTGGTACCAGCTCTTAAGGTAGAATTCTATTTTGTTAAGTTTATTTCTGACATTAAGCTAATTATCAATCTACCTCTTAAGTACTTGCTGTAGTTAATATAATTAAAACTTTATACTTTAACAAAAAAAGTTAAAATGTGTTATGCAAACTGGCGTTGGCTATTACTTACACTTCATTTCTTAGACGCTCTATAACCCGTGTTCCTATTAGTTGTCCAGAGTGATAGAGGTGCCATTGATTATTTTAACTACAGGAGATTTATTCGTAATTTTCCCTAGTATTCTTTTGCTGATTAGAATAATGATTTTGACAGAGGTACTTAGTTTTGTATACCTTGTCTATGTACACCCATAAAGCACACAGCCATATCCCAGTGTGGTAACCTCTTTAGTTCTTTAGACTTGTTATGGGCTTGTCACACAAATTAGGGCCCAGACGTAAGCCCGACAACCCCTAAGATTTTGCTGCTGCTACTTTGTCCATAGAATCGAGCTACCAGTATCAGCTTTTGTTCTTTTTTTCTGAAAATCCATTGTTTTTTGTGCTGAGTGGCATGTTCAAACATTAAACAGCTAAGGAAGCTCACAAACCTATATACCCAAGTAGGAAGGGGGAAAAATTATGTGTTGGGATTGTGCATCCAAATAGTCCCCAGTCAATTCCTAAGATAGGCAATACGATATGGAAAAAATAAATACTTCCACTTCAGATGCCTAGCTAAAGTTTTGTTTAAAATTTTTAAACAGTAGTTACGTGTCACTTTATAATTTTTGACAGAACACAAATATGAGGATGAAGAAGAATGAGATTATTTTCTGGTCAATCTGTGATGGATTTTATGCTATCTGTAAAGTTTACATAGTTCAGCACTTATACATAAATTCTTTAGTGTTACAGTTTAGCATGTTCTTTTTTTTTTATTATTTTTAAGTAGACTCCACACTCAGCATGGAGCCCAGTGTGGGGCTTGAACTCACAACCCTAAAATCAAGACCCGAGCTGAGACCAAGAGTCAGATGCTCAACTGACTGAACCACCCAGGTGCCCGTAGCATGTCCTTTTTTAAACAGTTTATTACAGATGATTTTCTTGATGTGGATATTATTATTGAGCCTTGAATTCTCAAAAACAAGCGAATATATGTATTCACAGTTCAACCTAAAGCAAAAATAACCCAAATTATAGTGGCATTATACTTTATTGGGCTTGAGAAGATTTTTGAATTCTTAAAATTATTGTTCCTTGATTGTTTCTTTTTCCTTTAAATGCAAGAGCCTAATTCTTTTATTCTTCTTTTATGTGAATAAGATAACTGAAAACACCATTATAATAAGCAATTAGTTTTTCACACTGGTAAATTGTGCAGCAGCTACTCATGTTAGCAATTCACATCAAAAGGTACTGGATATTTCTACCTCTCAGATTGTGTGACATTTTAATAAATTATAGTGTATGTCTACCATCTGTGGTTTCCCAGTAGTTGATTGATTTTGGTTAAAAAAAAGTTTGGGCTTTCTGTTTATAGTTTTCTTATATCTCAGTTCTATACCCATTATTCATATCCTCTCTCCTCAAAAGAATTGAGTCGTAATGAACATGAGCTCATATTTGCTAGTAAAACACACTTTTGACATTCTTGTCATACACATAACTCCTGACTGATTCTCAGAAGATTATATAGATAAGTACTAGACAGTTCTTTGGCTTAGTCTCAACACAACATAAAGGAAATTGGATATCATCACAGACATAATTCTTCCACATAATCTGGAAGATGATCCCAGCCAATATGTCAAGCCATCCTGTGATACCCCAGAGATGGATTGACATTCTATATCCAGTGAATTGATATCTTGGTCTCTAACGTATACCCATTTTAAGCCGATTTCCAGACCTTAATGCTGTCTTCAGTATATAATTATTTCCTATCTGTGGAATACATGAACTAAGAACTACTTTAGCTCTAAATCACTGAGCTCCAAAAAATTTGAAATTGTATCATTTGCTTTCTGGAGTTTGGAAATGTGCTGCTGGGATAGATAAAGAAATGATCCAGGGCGCCTGGGTGGCTCAGTCGGTCAAGCGTCCAACTCTTGATTTTGGCTCAGGTCCTGATCTCAGGGTTGTGAGATTGAGCTCCACGTCAGGCTCCATGACCAGTGTGACTTCTCTCTCTCCCCCTCTCCCTCTGCCTTGGCCGCTACCCCCGCCACCCAGAAAATTAAAAAAAAAAAATCCATGTTTCTCAAGCTTTTCCAGTGAATCACTTCCAATGGCAAAGAGAAGTAGTGCTTATCTCCAGAAGGACTGAGGGCATAGCCTCCAACAACAGCCAAAGGAGAAGGATTATTTGAAGTCTTCAGTTTTATCTTAAAAACTAATGAGACTTTCACCTTTCACCTATTGCAGACTCATGTTTACTTTACTATAAAATTCTCCAAAATCTTCCAGTAAATGTAAAAGGGCGTTCTTCTCGAAATTCCATGTTTATTGCTTATCTTCAAACATCCTCTAAAACACTGCTTAACTCCCCCCCCCAGGAATATAAGCCAGAGTCTTAAGGCGTGTGGGTTAAACAGAGATTTTCAGTGCAGTCCATGACTATAGAGTAAAGCCCAACTAATTGGACAGCAGAGATAGCAAACCAGAGATAATCATCTAGCACCAAATTCCAACTGTCTGAACTCATTCAGTAATTCACAGTGAGTTCAGTTTGGCTGGGAGGCTAAAGAACAAAGATTCTTTTCCAGGGATCCCCCAGAGAAAAGACTTGTGTTTCACCTTTCTGGTTCTCAGTGGCTCGATGTTTAACCCTCACGGAGGCTCCAGGACCAGTGGGGCGAGCACTGAGAGCTGAAGGCTTCCGGGAGCAGCCTGAGGGCATCCTGGAGAGCAACCCTCCCTGCCCTCAGAGGAAGCGGTTTTGCTGCAAAGTGGTCCACACGCAGGGAGAGGGTCAACAGGCCGAAGTTGTAGGGCCTCCCTCTTGGACTGGCTCGCTGTGTGAGCACCCACAGTGTATTTCATGTTTTCAGCCTCACTTTTCCCAGCAGCAGCAGAATAGAATAGGGTTATACTTGGTGTCTACTGCTACTGAGCTGTATAATCTAGGGTTCCGTAAATGGTTCTGTATAACAATGACTTTAATCCAAATTTTCATTACTTGAGTCATACGTATATATAGTATTCAACATCAAGCATTTCTATAAACCTGGAACAAAATTTGCTAATAACCCTATGAGTCATAAGCCCACTTTTCTGAAACTGGTAATTGACAATTATTACACTAAAGGTCATGTAACTTTTTTTTAAATTTTATTTTATTATGTTATGTTAGTCACCATACATTACATCATTAGTTTTTGGTTTTTTTATTTTTTTAATTTTTTTATTCTTATGTTAATCCCCATACATTACATCATTAGTTTTAGATAAAGTGTTCCATGATTCATTGTTTGTGCATAACACCCAGTGCTCCATGCAGAATGTGCCCTCCTCAATACCCATCACCAGGCCAACCCATCCTCCCACCCCCCTCCCCTCTAGAACCCTCAGTTTGTTTTTCAGAGTCCATCGTCTCTCATGGTTCATCTCCCCCTCCGATTTCCACCCCCCTTCATTCTTCCCTTTCTACTGTCTTCTTTTTTTTAGGGTCATGTAACTTTTTAATTTTTTCTAAACACAAAAATATATTGAGTCTGATTACTTACAGAGACTGAGGAGTCAAGAAAACAAACCATTAGTAGTTTTTATTTAAGGGTGATGCTCAACTCCTTTATGTCTCACTTCTGCGCAGCCTACTTTCACACATCCTATATTGATTTCCCTACAACACGGATGCTGCCAGATAGAAAACTGTTGAGTCTCAGCAGTGTCACCACCTTGGTGATACAGCGCAGTCAAGTACCAAACACTTGCTGGATTTGTACAGTTATATAAACATGTTCTTCCCTTTTGCCCCTAATAGGAGTGAGTGAAGAACAGAAAACAGTAGTGCTAATACTGATGGTAAGAAGCATAGCCATCATAATAGATAATTCAAAAGAATGTAATTAAAGATTGTGTCTAATACAAGGTGGAGTAATGAAGTGATGGAGAAATCTTTACACTTCTGGTGTGAGGATCATTATCTCAGAAACATTTCAGTGAGTCTTTTTCTAATGCAAAGTAAAGGTATAAGTCCCTATGAGAACTGGAAGAAATACTTAGAATGCTGACATTCCAGAATTTCTGATTAGCCAATCCTGCTTTGATAAATTCTCTGGAATTTATCAAACAAAATATTAAACTTCACTAGAGATTATGTGGGGACAAATAAGGAAAAAAATTATTTCAGTATAATTCTCTGAGACATGAACACAGAAGAGGAGCCCATTAAGTTGGTCAGAAAAAAATAAAGGTTTTGAAATACTTATATTCTAGTGAAAGGGACATTTTAAGATAAAAAGAGAGAATGTAATCAATAGAGCTTGGTCCTTGAGAAGGCAAGAGGAAAAGGTATCACATCCAGATAAGAAGAGAGACACCCTTTGTACTGTGGCAGGAGAGGGGGAGAGAAAGGATGGGTGTGGAAGTTTAGGGGCTGCCTGATCTTGTGACAGAGCCCCAGCCATTAATATCAGATGAGGTGAGACATCATAAGCCTAATATTCCACCTAAGGCATTTAGAAAGCACCTCAGAGGGGGCACCTGGTTGGTTCAGTCGGTTGAGCGTCTGACTCTCGATTTCAGTTCAGGTCACAATCTCGGGGTCCTGGGATAGAGCCCTGCATAGGGCTCTGTGCTCAGCTGGGAGTCTGCTAGAGAATTCTCTGTCTCTCCCTCTGCCCCTCACCCCATGCACTCTCTCTCTCTCTCCTCAAATAAATAAATCTTAAAAAAGAAAGAAAGCACCTCAGGGTCACTCCCACCACCTATTCTTCTGTGCTCTCTGAACTTCATCTCTACTTTAAGTTACCTCATTAGAAAGCAATTTACCTTTTTTTTCCCCAAAGAATGACCTTCCCAAATATCATAGTGCCTGTTAGACACATCTTTAATGGCCCTCCTTAATATACTGAGCATTTCAGGTAGTGGCATAAACAATAAAGCTCATTAAATTAACATTTACTGCCCATGGAGTCACCAGAACCTCCTGAAGACAAGGAAATTATATTTTGACATGCATTTCTTTTAATTAATGTGTAAAATAGCAAAGTTTGCATTCTGGTTGACAAAAATTTTCCTTCAAGGGTCATGTGAAATAAATAATGCTCATAAGGTATAAATCACAAAGGCAAGTACTTTCCAAGGTTGGGTTCCAAATATATGTTAATGTGTTTTAAAGTAATTGTTTTCCCATTAGCACATATCTGAAAAAATTATTGTTAAAAATCATGAAAATTACCCAACATGCACAGTATTTGTCTTACTAGTTTTCTGGAAGCATCTTATATTCTTCTATGTCAACCTTTACTAACAGACTTTTAGTTACTTATTTTTTTTAAAGATTTTATTTATTTGACAGAGAGAGACACAGTGAGAGAGGGGACACAAGCAAGGAGAGAGAGAGAAGCAGGCTTCCCGCTGAGCAGGGAGCCCGATGCGGGGCTCGATCCCAGGGCCCTGGGATCATGACCTGAGCAGAAGGCAGACACTTAACGACTGAGCCACCCAGGCACTGACTAACAGGCTTTTAATATGCAATAGTTTTCATAGATTTTTAACACAAGTTGTATAAAATTTTATCAGATAGATGTGTTTGCTTTAGCTGGAGTGACTAGGCTAAAACAGAATAATTTACACATCAGAATTTTGTTCACCTTCCAGATTCAAATGTTACAACCATCCCAAAATCCTGAGCAGAGGATTGTTAGTTCTTACTTATTATACTTCTTTCCTACATTGCATCCCTCCCCTCACATTCCTTAAAAGCAACAAGTAGCATCTAGCTTTCCTAATACTTTGTGTCAAATAATAGAATATAAACACCCTTTCAATAATCATACCCTATGCTCATTTTGAAGTTCCCATTGTATATTTTATCACCTAGCTTCTAAGCAGAGCACTGTGTCTTGATCTTACTTATAAAATATCTTCCTATTAACAACTGCTTTCAAGCATATATGGAAATGTTATTAGTCAAAATCCTTATTTGTGAGAAAATACGGAGGGTTTGCAGTACAATGTTATTCAATGCAGAAATCTGTAAGTACAAAGTTATGATTATATTAATATAATAGCTACTGGCTTTTTAGGGGTCTTATTCTGCCCTGGGTGCTTTACATATCATCATTTCTATTCCTTCCAGAAGACTAATCTGTTTCCACTTTACATAAAGGGAAATTTAACTTACCAAAAATTATACCAGTGGTAGTGGTTGGATTAAAATGTAGGTTTGGGTGTTATACGCAACTAATAAATCATTGGACATTATATAAAAAACTAAAAAAAAAAAAAGTTGCATTCTACACAACACACACAAAGAGATAAATGTAGGTTTGTGTAAAATCTTAATGAGGGGAAAACGTGCGTGTGTGTGTGTGTGTGTACCTGAGGATAGGAGAAAAGACAGTATTTTATTTCCATGTATAGTTCTTCTAAAGTGCTTAACAAATATTTGACTAAATGGATTTTTGGTTTCCTGGTCCTAGATTATGTTTCCTGGTCCTAGAAATCTTCCTTATAAATGGTAGGTTTTTCAGAGTTATCTGGAAACTGTCCATAATGATCCTCAGAATTTGGATGGTGAGATCATATTATA
Organism: Leptonychotes weddellii; assembly: GCF_054177405.1. Classification (NCBI taxonomy): domain Eukaryota; kingdom Metazoa; phylum Chordata; class Mammalia; order Carnivora; family Phocidae; genus Leptonychotes; species Leptonychotes weddellii. The sequence continues at coordinate 53,425,211 of NC_138376.1, forward strand.
AATAAGAGAAAATTTTAGGGAAGTCTTTTGTAGGGTAATAGGTTTCTGAGTAATCTCCTCATGTCGGGGCAGTGTATTATTCCTTGTTGCTGCTATAATAAATTACCACAAATGTAGTGGCTTAAAACAACAGAAACGAATTATCTTCCGGTTCTGGAGGTCAGAAGTCCGAAATGGGTCAAGGTACCAGTAGGGCTTTCTTCCTTTTGGAGGCTCTAGGAGGGAATCCATTTTCTTGCCTTCCCAGGCTCTTGGGGGCTGCACTCATTCCTTGGCCTGCAACCCTTTTCCATCTTCCAAGCCAGAAATGGCTAGTTAAGTCTTTCTCAGATCACATCTTATTCTGATCCTTCTGTCTCTCTCTTCCTCTCGTAAGTACCTTTATGATTCCACTGCCCTGACCCAGACTATCCAGCATCATCTCGTTATTTTAAGGTTAGTTGGCTAGCAAACTTAATTCTATCTGCAACCATAACTTCCCCTTGCCGTGTAATGAAGCATAAATCCTACAGATTAGGACACAAACATTTGCGGGAGGGGCACTTATTCTACTTATCACAGGCCAATTTAGATTTTTTTAAAGTTTACAATATGAAGTTTATGGAAAGCTCCCTTTAAGAAAATGAACAAACAAAATTACAAATGCAAAATGAGACACTAAAGCACATACTTATGTAGTGAGAAAAAAGATGACACCAAATACAGACTTTTAAAAAGGCAAGCTGCATAAATATATCCTAACTTAACCCAAACTAATTTTATCCTCAATTGTTTAATATACCAATTTGTCAAACAAAACAGCTGTGTGATAATAGTGCCTCTTTTAAAACTTCCATTTGTTTTGGGTAAATGAAAAATAAATAGATAGAACCCTTGCCAAAATTATGCCTTCAACATTTGGTTTCTAACCAACTCTTTGTTCATTTTTATTTTTGTCATTTTCCCCCCATCAATTTAATTGTCCAATTCCTTGTGTTCTGGGAGATGTGACACAAAGAATATGGAATTTGGGGCCAGAAGACCTTGGATCAAGTCCTTGTTTATTCACTCATTCAAAACATTTATTAAACAATCTAATATTTACCAGGCACTGTTCTGGGCTCAGAGTAAGAAGCCGGATAGATATGGTCCTTGCCCCCAAACAGACATAGGAAGGTCATCTCAAACACATTAAATGTTATGAAGAGGTGCAGGGCCCTATGAGAGCGAGCCCTACAAGGCAGCTCAACCTAGACTGGTGGTAGTGATGTTTACTCCAAGGCCTGAGGGATGAGTCAGAGCAATCCAGGGAGTCAGTACAGGGGAAAGGGGAAGATTCCAGGTAAATATTATGGACAAAGACCCCTGATGGCAAAGCTGATGCTAATTTTGAGGAGCCAAAAAAGGTCAGATTATATGGGGGAAAAGGGAGAGAGTGGTGTAGCAACATTCTTAAGAGCAAGTTAAGGCCAGATCTGATAAGGCTTATGACCATGCTTAAGATTTTTATTTCATCTTAATGCAGTAGCATCCTATTGAAGAGTTTTGAACCGAGATGTGGAATGATCATATAAGCAGACTTAAAGTTTTTCCTGTTGGTTTTGGAGCATGGGGCCGGGAAGGTGGGGGAAAGGCAAGATTAGATGTAAGTGAATGAGTTAGGGTGAAGGGAAGTATTTGGAGTTGAAACATAAAGATGTGCTATTAGCTATCTTCTCTTCAAAAGGATTCTGGTAGGTATGCCTTTGCATTGAAAATGACTCCTTTTATAAAATGGTTTAAAAATGTTATTCATTAAGCACTATTTAAGACATACAAGAAAAGTAGAAAGCACACCTGATTGGTTGCTTTTATGCTGAGAGATGCATTCATACTGTTTCTTTGACCAGGTGTTTGCATTTTATTTCTAAGTGTATAATGAACAGTTTCCTAAATACAGGCATTTCAGGCATCAACAAAATTGTTAAGGGGATAATTGAGGAGTTAAAGAATTCCTTCTTGAATCTTACCAGGCCTTCTCTACCTGATTTAGTACTTGTTGGTGGCGGGGAAGAGAGGCATCCACATACAGCCTCCCATTCTTGTGGACTTAACCCTCCTTCTAGGACTTGCTGATCATGGAGGCATGAAGTGTGTTCCTCACCAGCTTCCAAGGAACGTACCTTGTCTTCAGTCCAGTCTTCTGGCATTGACTTCTCCACTCCAGGTGTTTCCTTCTCCCTCTTCAAGCCTGGCCCTTGGCCAAATCCCCTGCCCTGCTCCTAGTGATAGAACTCAGTTTTGGATCCCGTATTTTTCTGCCCTAAGATTGCCAGTGACATAGTTTATGTTTTCTTCATGGTTTTGCTTATCTTTAACTAACCATGCCACATTCTAGTGTCCTTTCTGATAGGGTTTCTACCTCTGCTTGCTACATGATGGCAAGGAAGTATATCATTGGGATATGTTTCTCTGTTGATGGAGGTATAATTACACCTTTAAAAATAGCCAAGATGGATAGCCACATAAGAGTTTTCATTCTGTAGAGAATGAGTATCTGAAGAAGGCCTTGCTATATTTGTATTTCCTACATGCTCTCTGTGGAAAGTTTGTCTTTTATGGTTTATGTCAAATAAAACACATCACTCTAATATTTATAAAATACTAATCAATGGACTGAGTAAGAAAAACTTCCTACATCTCCCAGGTATTGGCTAAACCACGTGGCTCTCCAGCCTTGCAAAATAGAATCTGCTTCTCTCCGGCAACTGTGTTGGTTGGGCTCCCCTAAGAGTAGACCCTGAGACAAAGATTTGAGTGCAAACAGTTCCCAGGGAAGCAGCACTAAGGAGGATAGGGAAATGAGCTAGGGAAAGCAAGTCAATAGAAGTCGTGTTACGTGGCAGATGAGTGCGCTGGGTAATTGGGGCTTGATCCCATTGGATGGCAGACAGTGTAGAGGCGTCTCCCCTGAGGGTGAAGAAACCAGCCCTTCTCCAGCAACTCCCATTTGTCCCTGGCTGAGGACTGCTTCCGGATCATTCACTTCTTGGCACTTCCAGCCTCTTTTCCATGTGGACCCAGCTGACTGCAACAATTGGAAGGAGCCCTCAGCAGAAAGTTGCTCGCGCCTGCAGTGCTATCCATCCTTGCATACAGGAGCAGTGAGGGCCAGGGGGGTATGGGCGGGATGGCAGAGTGGCAGATGTTGCTGGTGCCCCGCCCATACCCCCCTGGCCCTCACTGCTCCTGTATGATCTGCCACTCTAGCCTTTTACCCAGGGTCCCCACCTGTAGTTGTGCGGACTGGGCTCTGCACAAAGGTACCCAGCCAGGGGGTGTTGGGGGAGGAGGGAGCTCTACAACACCACCACAGTTAAATATGTGCAACTGTACCAAGCCACAAGTTCTGTGAGGTTATTTCCGCTTATTCTAACTGGCCCAAATGTGCAGTATTTGTGGAGGCCCTTCCTCTCTCTGTGCCTTCCATTCTTCATTAGGGACCCCTGGCAGGACTTGACTCTTGTTGCTGTTCCGTCTTTGTCCAGGGCATTCCACACGGATATGGCTGCGCTCCTCTGTCAGTACCCTCCATCACTCTGTGATGCATAGTAAATTTCCAGTAATGTTAGTGTCCACCTATTTTCAAACCCCTTTAAGTGGTTTTCTATATCTTCTTAATTTTTGGCTATCACATGGAATACATCTTATTAAAGAGATTCTCTAAACTGATATATTAAATTGTTGAAAGTTCAGAAGGCTTCATATTATTCCTTTGAGGGAATCTGCATTTTATTCAAGGGATGAAGTTCTCAAGGTGGGATTTCAGGTGTTACGATGAGCTCCTACCCTACCACCCCTCTTTGGAACATCCAAAGGAATCAAAATAGCAGCTTGAGCCATGCTGGTAATGAAAGATGGACCATGTGCCATTTTATACTTGAAAGTTGTGTTACGATCTTGTCCCTTTACCATTACTCTGGCCCCAAGTTAACTAGCTTTAGTTGGTACCAACAAAGGTGCCTCCATGATGCACAGATGTTTCCTGATGCAAGAAACCCAGATAAATACTTCCAAGTTCTAAAAGAAAGATACATTGTTTACCAGGTACCACGAGGCAAAACTTCGGAGTTATATCGGCTTCCATTCCTTGCCATTTCAACTTCGGTAACAGTCTATTTGGAATTGCGGGATATCACCTTGTAACTGTTTTGAGGCAGCTTTCGTTGAACTTGTATTGTTCTACTCCTTAAATGTACACTGACTATATAAATCATCATCCAAACTGGAATATATCTGAGAGTAAGAAGGGAACACTAGTAATAATATCTAGAACAACGGACATCCGGCGTGATTGCCCAGAGTTAACCAGGAAGTGTGAATACCCTACTTCCCTTTACTTATTCCTGCTCTTAACACAGCACAGGAGGGAAGAAGAGGAAAAAGCAGAACACTCTGGACTCTAATTCCTTGGTGCCATTGTGGCAAGGAGGAACCATAGGAAAAACACTGTCGTGGTAAAATGGTTCTGTTGCTGCCATTTTAAAACCCTTCCTCAACATAGTGTCATGAAAAGAGTTTAAAGAATCATATAGGTTTCAGAGGACATGGGCCTTGGAATTTACCTGGGGGGGGGGTTCTTTGTAGGGGGTGATAGTTTTGCCACTTACTGTTTCTTAACTCTTGAGCTCCAGTTCTCATACTTGTAAAATAGAGCAACACCAATACCAGCAACTTCGGATGAGGGTTAGTGGAAATGTGTATAAAACACTGAGAGTAGGGCTTCGTCTATAAAAAGCATTCAACAAAGTTTGGGCCCTTTTCCTGTTCTATGCTTTACCATTTCCCTGGCCCTAGTGCTCATCTCCTGGCAGGCGGGTGGGATGAGAAAGGGTGTGGGGAAAGCAGCTGAAACCTATGAGTGCTTAATAAGTGCATTTCGAAAGTGATCATTTTGACACCTTAAGGGTTACACGTGTATTACAAAGGCCAAGTAGGTATGATGCCAGAAATCAATACGGGCCTTCCTCTTGCCCACGTATAAGCTCCTTAAACAGGTTTACCCTGGAAATCAAGTATTAGCCCTGAGCTTTACTTCTCTGATATCTCTTACATAACAACAGTATTTAATAAAGTAAGCAACATATTTTCATTTCATTTGATTTAAATATGTCTCCATTGTATAGTTTGTTTAAGATTTTGTGACTGTGTAGCAGTTTTCAAATTGTGGCTATTTAGCAGTTTTCATATTTATGAGATGATACATAGCAAATTTACTGAGTGATTTTTCACTTCATGGTCTTATAATACGCTATAGAAAAAACACTCTTGACAGGAGCAATTTAATCATACTCTGTGTATGAGCGAGAAAGAGAAGGGAGGGAAGATGAGGGGGGAGGAGAGAGAGGCTGAGAAAGAGAGGGACAGAGATTGGGAGAGAGAAAGTAAAGACTGCAGAGAGCTCCGATATTCCGCCCAGAGACAGGACAAGTTATTTAAACCAGGTCAAAGCTCCTTTGGCTTCCAGGTTTTCTCTGAGAACTTAATGCTGATTCTTAACTTTTTCAGGATAAACAAGGTAAGTCTATGTTCCATGTATGAATTTACTAAGTTCTAACAGAAGGTTGCTAGTTCATTTATAACTTTTCATAAAACTAAAACCAAAAGCAGAGTTTCTGTGTTCGTCTGAAGCTTTCAGTGATGTGTCAGCAGTTTTCAAAGGTGGTGTTATACTTGAGATTACTAATAATTGAATGAAAAGGAAAAAATGCAAAAAAATTGTTATGTGCATGACTGACTTACAGAAGGATGTTGCAGGTATATTTATAAAATTGTAATGTCTAATATGATTAACTTTAAACCTAGACTTAAATGCACTGTAAAGCTGGATTTGAAATCAAGCAGTGTTTTGACTCATTAGAACCAAAACATATATCTTAATGTTCTCACAAAGTTACAGTTTTCTTTAAGGCAGTTTCATTTATATTTAAAATTGCACCAACTGTGTTGCATACCATATAGGCCTTTTCCACACAATTAAATGCAAATACTTTATATAGGCATTTACTTTGGAAATTAAGAAGTATATTTAGTTTGCTTTTGGAAATTATAAATCATATTTTCTATTTAGGCTCCAAAAATCTTGCCTTTCGTTTTGTTATGTTCAGGCAAGGACCAGGGAAATGTAACTTTTGTTGTTTTTTATTGTTGTTGTTGTTGTTTTTACGTATACACCACATTTTTTTATTATCTTATGTTAATAATCACCATACATTACATCATTAGTTTTTGATGTAGTGTTCCATGATTCATTGTTTGCGTATAACACCCAGTACTCCATGCAGTACGTGCCCTCTTTATTTTTTTTTAAGTATTTTATTTATTCATTTGAGACACAGAGATACAGAGAGAGAGAGAGAACATGAGCAGGGAGAGAGGCAGAGGGAGAGGGAGAAGCAGGCTCCTCGCTGAGCCAGGAGCCCGATGTGGGGCTCAATCCCAGGACCCTGGGACCATGACCTGAGCCGAAGGCAGACGCTTAACCATCTGAGCCACCCAGGTGCCCCACTACGTGCCCTCTTTAATACCCATCACCAGGCTAACCCATCCCCCCACCCCCCTCCCCTCTAGAACCCTCAGTTTGTTTCTCAGAGTCCATAGTCTCTCATGGTTCGTCTCCCCCTCCGATTTCCCCCCCTTCATTCTTCCCTTCCTGCTATCTTCTTCTTTTTTTTTTTTTTAAACATATAATGTATTATTTGTTTCAGAGGTACAGGTCTGTGGAAATGTAACTTTTGTATGTGTGAATAACTTACAATGACTCATATCAGCTGTTGCTTAGGATAGGTTGTACTTTTTTTTCTTAGGACTACCTATTTATGAAGATCTTTCCCAGCAGTATTTCAGAGAAATCACTTAAAATTCTCAAATGATAAACATGTTTTAATTATCTTTAGATCAGCAGAAAACATACATGTTAAGAAATTTCAAAAATAGACTTATGTTTTCAAATAATTTACGGGAAGAAATATAATCTGGTAAAAAAAAATTTTGCCTAATTCATTTTCTTATTCACTCATATGCTGATGTCACAACAGTCTGGCTGAAACTGAAAATGTAGTATTGTTATTACTAGAGTTTGTACAAAAGCCATTCTGAGATCCCTCTGGAAAAGGACAGTCTTACTTGTATATATTCCAAAACAGCTATTCTCCAAAGACTAAGCATATACACTGTATGGTAAAATCAACACTTATCAGTAACCCCCTTTCTTCTTTCTATAAAACATTCTAAATCAAAATCTGATGGAGGACATTTTTGTGCATGAAGGTTTTTGCACATTAGCAGAAAAGAATATTCTATATATTGCTTGTGTTATGTTTATATTTTTATTTTATATTCTGAGTAATACTTGGAATTAATTTCTTATTTTTAGTTTTAACACTTAATAATCTCAGAAACAGGGCTCATCCATGGAAAGAAGGCATAAATATACTTAGGATGGCTGGGATATATTTGTAATTTATATCTTTCCCTTCCCTAATTCCCAGTTTAGTTTAAGTCATTTATCTTAAAAGGAATCTTAACATCTGTTTGGTTTTATGCCATCCTCATGTTTAACCAACTGGGTGAAATGTCCCCTTGCCTCTTATCTGTGCTTATTGTCAGTGGGCATCAAAAAATTATTTTTCTACCTAAGTGAAAACGTTTATTTTTTTCTCCCTCACACTTTAAGCTTGATGTAAGACCAACACTACAGAATCAGTGTGGTCTCAAATATTTTTTTTACCCGATGGACCAATCACTAGGAACCACTGTGAGCTTCCATGAAGATATATACACAGTTAACACTGTAAGCTTTAGTTACTAAGATTCAGTCAGCAACTCACTTGGTAAACATTTGCTGAGCACACTCTTTCACAAAGCACAAAGGAGAGTGCTGAAGGGAGAGGGATAAAGCATATATATTTAGATGAAGTTACATGTAAGTGAGATTTTATTAAAAGTCTATCACATTAGGGGCGCCTGGGTGGCTCAGTTGGTTAAGCGACTGCCTTCGGCTCAGGTCGTGGTCCTGGAGTTCCGGGATCGAGTCCCGCATCGGGCTACCCGCTCAGCGGGGAATCTGCTTCTCCCTCTCCCGCTCCCCCCTCTTGTGCTCTTTCTCTCTCTCACTCTCTCTCTCAAATAAATAAAAATAAAATCTTTAAAAAAAAAAAGTCTATCACATTAATCTAAGTGTTTTCATAGAGCAATTCATAGTCAATTACGAATTTACTTGTAGGGAAATAATCAATGTAGGAATTTAGAAAGCAATATGATTGCAGCTTAGGCTCGTCAGACTAGGTTGTAAGTAGAGGTGCTTTGATGTGGTCTTTAAGCATTGGTAGGGAAAAGACAGGAAGGACATCTCAAGTAGGTGGGATGGTATAAGGAAAAGTTTGGAGGCAGAAAATGTAAAGTCATGAAGAGGGAATGGGATGTAAAAAAAGCTTGGTTGGAACAGAAGGCTGCCATCAGGGGTACAGAGGTAAATACGGCAGAGTTGGTGGGAATACAGGATAGGAACACTTTAATGACATGCTAGGCTGTGTGAGAGCCAGTAAATTTGGAGCAGGAGACCAACGCTTTATCTGGTGTGGTGGTCCAAATCCAGTTGAAATGACAAGAATCTCAATATGGAGAGACCAACTGAAACAAAAAGGAAGGAATAGGTACAGAAGATAAAGCAGTAAGAATGATAATTAGGGCGCCTGGGTGGCTCAGTTGGTTGAGCGACAGCCTTCAGCTCAGGTCATGATCCTGGAGTCCTGGGATCAAGTCCCGCATCGGGCTCCCTGCTCGGCAGGGAGTCTGCTTCTCCCTCTGACCCTCCCCCCTCTCATGCTCTCTGTCTCTCATTCTCTCTCTCTCAAATAAATAAATAAAATCTTAAAAAAAAAAAAAAAGAATAATTATAACCATGTTTGATAATAAAAAAAAAAATGGCAGTATCTTTAACAGAATTGGGAAATGAGTAGAGAAGGCCAGTTTGGGTCTATAAACGTCTACCAGTCCTGGCTCAACCAGAGAAGCAGAATCTGAATCTGTAAGAGATGTACATTAAGAAGAGATTTATTACAAGGTATTGTTGGCTTATGTGATTGACGGGGTGACGAGGCACGTCTGAAATCCATAAGGCAGACCCCGAGAAGGGCGGGCTAGAGCCCTCAGATAGTGGCTGAAGCTGTGGAATTTCTCTACCGGTAAGGCTTACTTCTGCTCTTAAACTCCAACCGACTGAATTGGGCCCATCCAGATTATCTGAAATAGTATCACTTATTTACAGTCAACTGATTATGGACTCTATCACACCTACGAAATACCTTCACAGTGACACCTAGATTTGTTTGATTGAATAACTGGGACTATAGACTAGCCAAGTTGACACATCATAAAACCTTCAAAAATCTCCAAAGTGGTATATGAACTCCAAGGTGGTAGTAGGATTTCTTAGGTGAAAATGGCCAGAAATATATAGGAAATTCAGAATTGAAACTCAGGAAAGTTATTGAGATTGGAGATACCAAGATGGACATTATCCACATAGAGATGATATCCATGCCAGTCAAGTGGGAGATCCCCAGAGAAGCCTGTAAACTTCTTTTTTTTTTTTTAAAGATTTTATTTATTTATTTGAGAGAGAGAATGAGAGAGAGAGAGCATGAGAGGGGGGAGGGTCAGAGGGAGAAGCAGACTCCCCGCCGAGCAGGGAGCCCGTTGCGGGACTCGATCCTGGGACTCCAGGATCATGACCTGAGCCGAAGGCAGTCGCTTAACCAACTGAGCCACCCAGGCGCCCGAAGCCTGTAAACTTCTACATCAAAGATGAGTTTGGGAGATAAAAGCATTTTAGGGAGGAGAAGAAAGAAGAATTAACTGAAAGATAAAGGGAAAAAAGGATTAAAGAGCTAAGAAGAGAACAACAATAGCATATAGCCTTGGCTGTCCCTCTCTTTGCTACACTTTCTCACTAGTTTCCCGACATTTCCAGTGGACCAGGGAGCATTGCTGTGCTTCCCCTGCTTTCCCTCCTGTATTTTGGGAATCTTGCTGCCAGAGATCCAAACAAAATTTGCACTGAGAAAAGGTCAGTAGTTTCACTCCTAACTTTGAAAGTACAAGTAAAACAGATGAGAAACACTCCAGATTGCAGGTGTTTCAGACATAAAAAATTACATACACATTATAGATAATAAGGAATTAAAGGTACAACTGTTCTGATTACTTAATAGGTCTTCCTGGGACCCTAGACCCCATAGTCTTGAATGCTCTTTCCCTTCCTCATCTGTCCAGCAAATTTGTGTTTAACCTCCAAGGTATAGCTCAAGCATCTCCTCCTCTGTAGGAAGTTCTTTAACTCATGCCAGCAGAGATGTCAACTTCATTCCTTGCCCCATTACTCAGTTAGGCATATTTTACACTTCTTATCCTGTTGAAATAGAATTGCTTCTATGTTTTCCTCCCCCACCAGATTGTAAGTAAGCTCCTCTCAATTTTGAGTCAACAGTGTCTGTAACAATACCATTTAAGTGTTTAATATATATTTGAGAAAGGAAGCTATGTATGCACATATATGAGAAAACAGTGTAAAGAAGGCAAACCTATATATGTTTATTATTGGGGGGGGGGGCAGAGGGAGAGAGAGAATCTTAAACAGGCTCCATGCCCAGCACAGAGGCTGATGCAGGGCTTGATCTCACAACCCTGAGATCATAACCTGAGCTAAAATCAAGAGTTGGACACTTAACCAACTGAGGCATCCAGGTGCCCCAAACCCCATATATGTTTATAAACAGTTCATGAAAGGAGAACTTTTGAGAGTTCTGCAGTTCACAGAGTAAAATGTAAGGAAATAAGGTGGAGAAGAAGAGAAGGGGGAGTGTATGGCTAGAATCTAAAGGAGGAGGAAGAATACCATACTCCTAATACTGAAAAGGAAAAGGAGAGATTTGGCGTAAATAAAGATTTAGTTGGGATGAAGGATGGGAGAAATCTGTCTCCCAGAAAAATAAAAGACAAATGGGTGTGATGTGAAAGAAAATGTGCCTTCTCCTAAGTAAAGATTCTTCTTGATGTGAAAAACTTAACTTTTATACACTATATTTGTTCATTTAACTTTGATCAACAGCATTTAAAATGCTTGTAACAATGAAAGCTGCTATTCCTTCTCTCTCTCCCTCTCTCTCTCTCTCTCTCTCTCTCTCTCTCTCTCGTGTGTGTGTGTGTGTGTGTGTGTGTGTGTGTGTGTGTGTGAGAGAGAGAGAGAGAGATCTGAGGGTCTATTATGGGTAGTTCTTATGCAAATTGACATTTCACCTCTATTTTTCCTCCAACCATATGCGATCCTAACATTGATTACAAATGCAAATAAGTCAAAATATAGTTCCCACATCAGTAAGTTGAAATTATTTTGCAAATGGTAATATCCTTTATGAATATAACTATTACACTATGGGTTGCAAGAACCAGAGAATGACTTTGCGCATCAACATTATATTGCAGTGTTCCTGAAAGGCAAATGTAAAAGTTAAAAAGATGTATCTTCAATTAAATTGCTGGTACATATTTCCATGATATTTAACTTACAAAATTAGATGTCATCTCTCATCAGAATTGTTTAATGTATTCCTGAGATAATTATTTTTGCCTGTGCCTTCCAGAGTTCCATCTTTTAAATTTTTTCATGGGTTTTTTTTTTTTTTTTGCCTTTAATTTAGCAAATAGTAGATGGGGCTTTCAAATCCATAAACATGTTTTCCCCCTCAGACTGATTTAGAACTTGACTGCTTACTATCTTTGAAAAAATATGAACTTACTTATTTTGTAGAGAAATACAGCTGAAATCAGCTTATCGAAAATTTAGGGAACCAGTGGCATACAGTACTTTTATCCTTTTGTATTTTTTTAGGGGCAATTTCAAGAAGCATTACTGAAAGCTTTTTACTGCAGTACTTCAGAATTAGATTTGGAAACAAAACCTTCCTATCTCTAAAGAGAACAGCAGAACTAAGAGTGATTTGTCTGGACTGTGTCTAATCTTCAGTGATGGGGTTCCTATTCATTGCAAGGACACTATAATGGCTGCCTCCAGGCTGCACCACCTGTTACATAACAATTTATTGTAGCAGAGAAATGTTAAAATCACTAGAGGCTGGACTTGGCCTGTTAAAGTGTGAACAAATGGAGTGTGACAATGTGTGTTCTTTCTGAAACAAATAGGAATAAAGGATACATTCCATTCACTGCTTTCATGATGAGACTTTTTTTTTTAATAAAATAGGAATTGACATTTCGTCTACAATAAAGGCCAGACAGAGACACTTTGGAGCAGAAAAATTCAGGCTCTAAACCTCACTGTGGCATTAAGGAGTTGTGTGACTACAAGCTAAGGATTTAACTTACTGCACCTTGGGTTCTTTAAACAGAAATTTGATGAACCATTTATTTTTAAACATCCAGTGCTAAGTTTCAGATCTATTCTAAAATGATCAGTTTAATCTACCTATCGTATACATTTCAGTATTTCATCTCAGTGTTTATTTTTAGTATCCTTTTAATCCTCATTTGATATGTATTGGAAATAAATATTGTCAATATGAAATTGGTTTACTGCTTTAATATTGCATAAGGCTCAAAATATATTAAGTATTTAATATTCTTATAAATTTACTTCTGCTCTAATGAAAGAAAGTCAGGTTTGCTTTTAGCTTATATCATAGTATTCCTTCTAGAAGGAAGGTATGAACTCTACAATGTTGGCCATGCTCATTTCCTCCTACCTGTCATGGTATAATATCTTTGTCTGTTCAGGCTGCTGTAACAAAAATACCATAGACTAGCCAGTTTACAAACAACAGAAATTTATTTCTTACAATTCTGGAGGCTTGGAAGTCCAAGACCAGGGTACCAGCATGATCAGGTTCTGGTAAGGGTCTGCTTCCTGGTTCATACATAGATGGCCATCTTTTTTACTATAAACTCATATGGTGGAAAGGGCAAGTAAACTATCTGAGGTGTCTTGTATGAGGGCACTAATCCCATTCATGAGGGCTTCACTCTCAAGACCTAATCCCAAAGCCCCACCTCCTAAGACCATCACAGTGGGTATCAGGCTCCATATATGGGAAGCCAGGGAAGACTCAAACATTCAGTCTATAGCATGTAGCTGAACAAGAATCAGACATTTCTGTGTGGTTAATGCCTAATGCTTCTCTAACTCTTCAAACTATCAGGACTGTCACTGTTTTACAATTAAGTTAGCCAGGACAATGCCTTGAAAGTAATAAGCAATATCTGGAAAAATGAGACACAGATAGTAATTGACTTTGCTAAGGATATCAAATTAGTATCAGTAATATGTGCATGATTCCTAGCCCATTTTGTTAAGATAGTCCTTCTATTAATGCTTAGATACCTGGTTAAGCACATTTGTTGTTTGCCTGCAGAATCTTTAAATACTGTGCTTGGCCTAGTTCAGTTAATTCCTTATATTCCCTGAGATATAGGTAATGTAGTTCTGGTGACTGGAAACCTTTGTCACTAGATTTCCCCTTCACCAGCTTACTTTTAGGCTTTATTGTATTGTAGAGTTCAAGTTCTTGTTTGCCTGATTTTCTAAAGATGGAAGGTAGTGGGGTAAAAATTAAAGACATAAAATTTTCAGTATTCTGTTGTACCAATTTTCCCACCAAATACTTTCTCTTTATTTCCTGAGGGTTTTCTTTTGCTCTTAGGGTTCCGCAACTTTACGTTTTGTTATTTGATACTTATTCTAATCACAGTCAGTAGAGAAGCGGCCAGCCAGCAGTTTCTCAAATCTCTCAAGCACACAGGCTCAAATTAACCCTTTTGTACTTAAGTTGTATTCTTGCCAGTCATGGACTCATTCTTCATCAGCGGCATACAACCAACCCCCAAATTACTCCCAAGACTTATGTGGCCAGACCTCAAATTACCACAGTTTACTTAATTTGCCCATTTTGTTGCTTATTATGTTCTGAGGTATGGTTTGATCTCAGTGCCAGCCTGGAATGAAGTAGTTATAGCATTTTGCTCTACAAGGACCGGCTGCTCAGAATCACATTGTGCTGAGGGCCACCCTCACTCATGTGGTCTTTCTGCCACAGGAAAATTGGTCTCTCTTTCTCTCTCCCTCTCACCTCCCTCCACTTAATTTATTCTCCTCTCTTCACTCAGAATCTGAAAAATCTCTCCTGAATTTATTAACTTAACTTCTTCTTTGCCTGCTAGATAATCTTGATACCTCCCCCCCCTTAAACCATAAATTACCTTTCTGATCACTCAGTAAATAGATATAACTATTTTTAAAATTTTGATCCCATCCTCTAGATTAGGTATGTCAGCTGAGTGTTAAAAAATAAGCTGATGAACTAACTTGTAGCAACCAGAAGTAGTTGGTAATCAGAAATTCAAGTAAACTGCCAATTATGATACAACAAACTTTGGTGAAACATTTCCAGATGATAATATTTTGGAGAGTGCATCCACCTTGAATAGTCTTTCCTTTGTCACAGTTGATTTTGCTTCTTCCTCTATAATGACAAAACACACAAAATCTCCTATGGCTGTATGCAGGTCTCCAGAGGTAGTAGGGCAGGGTTTGGGCAGAAAGGGGGCAAGGAATGTGGATTGTTTGTAACTAAGATACCACTTGTATAGGATTCTGCAGTATTTTCTGGCTGCTGACTCCATGGAAGTTGGCTAGTTAACATGTCTGTAATCCTCACCTACTGAGTTGAAATTATCCCATCTGACTGAATATTTGAATATCTTCACTAATAAAATGGAAACTGGATTATTTTTAAAAGCTACCAGTAGTAAAGATGTCTCTCTGAGTACCTTTATTTATTATCTCTTTATTTTATAAATGCAAAAGGAAAGAGATGGCTGTTAGTGCATCTGACTTGACCTTTTTTCTCCTGAAAATTCTTAAAAATTTTAAGTGATGGCTATTAAGCAGGGCACTTGTGATGACCACTGGGTGTTATATGTAAGTGACAAACCACTGAATTCTACTCCTGAAACTAATATTACCCTATATGTTAACTAACTAGAATTTAAATAAAAACATGAAACAAAAAATTTTTAAGTTAAAAATTTAAGTTAAAAAAAAGGTGAATGTGATTTTCCAACTTTATAGTTTAAAAAGACTAATCTCAGCACCCCAGTTTTCTTTGGAATCTGATTAAATCAAATCTTAGCAAATAATGCTTTCACATTCTATTAAACATGTGCAGAGAAACACCTAATCATGTGAGGATTGTAAACAAGACATTACAATATGTGCTAGCACATTGTCTTCTTCTATGAAGTATAAGCTCCACTACACTGAACCTCTTTCTTCACTGCCCTGCTCTTACCCCACCTGGTTGACTTGAGAGAGATTCTGTCTGGGTCTATAAGGTTTTGGAGTCCCCTGTGTGCCAACGTGGAGATCGCCAACCAGAGGAACAGAGAAGTAAGGATTGAGTCTTCAAAGATACATGTACCCAGTAGAACTGTTGTTCTACACATCCCCTCCCTTCTTCTTGTACCCCCAAGTTTCCTGAACTGATGGGAGGTAAAACTCTACCTAAGAGAATAGGATTTTCCTTGGTTTGTTTGTTTGGGTTTTTTTTTTTTTTAAGATGTTATTTATTTATTTGACAGAGAGATAGCAAGAGCAGGAACACAAGCAGGGGGAGAGGGAGAAGCAGGCTTCCCGCCAAGCCAGGAGCCCGACATGGGACTCGATCCCAGGACCCTGGGATCATGACCTGAGCCACAGGCAGACGCTTAACAATTGAGCCACCCAGGCGCCCAACTTCCTTGGGTTTTTTTGTTTGTTTGTTTGTTTGTTTAAAGATTTTTTATTTATTTGACAGAGAGAGACACAGCGAGAGAGGGAACACGAGCAGGGGGAGTGGGAGAGGGAGAAGCAGGCTTCCCACGGAGCAGGGAGCCTGATGTGGGACTCGATCCCAGGACCCTGGGATCATGACCTGAGCCGAAGGCAGACGCTTAACGACTGAGCCACCCAGGCGCCCCCTTCCTTGGGTTTTTATCATGAAAATGTATCCCAAGTTTTTCAGAGTCTGACCAAAACTCCATACAAAAATACCCAACAGATTTATTCTAATGATAATTCTTCAAATGTATCAGAATAAGGGATTTGTGGTATTATGAAGCATGAGACAGTTTTATACATGAGAGATTCTTGGTTGCCCCAAGACTGCTTCCATGTCTTCAGTATTGTAAATGATGCTGCAATAAACATAGGGGTGCATATAGCCTTTCGGATTAGTGTTTTCGTATTCTTCGGGTAAATACACATAGCAGAATTACTGGATCATACAATAGTTCTATTTTTAATTTTTTGAGAAACCCCATACTGTTTTCCACAGTGGCTGCACCAGTTTGCATTCCCACCAACAGTGCATGAGGGTTCTTTTTCTCCACATCCTCACCAACACTTATTTCTTGTGTTTTTTATTTTAGCTATTCTGACAGGTGTGGTTCTGATTTGCATTTCCCTGATGATGAGTGATGTTGAGCATCTTTTCATGTGTTTGTTGACCATCTGTATGTCTTCTTTGGCAGAGTGTCTGTTCATGTCTTCTGCCCACTTTTAATTGGATTATTTGGGGGGTTTGGTGTTGAGTTGCGTAAGTTTTTTTATATATTTTGGATGCTAACCCTTTTCAGGATATGTCTTTTGCATGTATCTTCTCCTGTTCATTAAGTTGCCTTTTCATTTTGTTGACTGTTTCCTTTGCTGTGCAGATGCTTTTTATTTTGATGAAGTCCCAATAACTTATTTTTGCTTTTGTTTCCCTTGCCTCAGGAGACACAGCTACAAAAGTATTGCTACCATTGATGTCAGAAAAATTATTGCCTGTTCTCCCTTCAAGGATTTTTATGGTTTCATGAGGTCTCACATTCAGGTTCTGAATCCGTTTTGAGTTTATATTGTGTATGGTGTAAGAAAGTGGTCCAGTATGATGCTTTTGCATATAGCTATCCACTTTTCCCAACACCATTTGTTGAAGAGACTTTTTCCCATTATATATTCTTGCCTCCTTTGTCAAAGATTAATTGACCATATAATCATGGGTTTATTTCTGGCCTCTCTCTTCCGTTTTATTGATCTATATGTATATTTTTGTTCCAGGACCATACTGTTTTGATTACTACAGCTTTGTAGTATTTCTTGAAATCTGGGATTATGATTCTTCCAGTTTTGTTCTTCAAGATTGCTTTGGCTATCCGGGGTCTTTTTTCATTCCATACAAATTTTAGGATTATTTGTTCTAGTTTTGTGAAAAATGCTGTTGGTATTTTTATAGAGATTGCAATAAACCTGTAGATTGCTTTGAGTAGCATGGACATTTTCACAGTATTTGTTCTCACAATCCATGAGCACAAAATATCTTTCCATTTGTTTGTGTCATCTTTCATCAGTATTTTATAGTTTTCAGAGTACAAGTCTTTTACCTCCTTGGTTTTCAACTCCTAGGTTTATTCCTAGGTATCTTACTGTTTTTGATGCAGTTGTAAATGGGATTGTTTTCTTAATTTCTCTTTCTGCTACTTCATTATTAATGCATAGAAATGCAGTGGATTTCTGTGTATTGATTTTGTACCCTGTGACTTTACTGAATTCATTTATGAGTATTAGTAATTTTTTGGTGGAGTCTTTAGGGTTTTCTATATAGATAGTATGCCATCTCTAACTACTGAAAGTTTTACTTCTTCCTTACCGATTTTGATGCTTTTATTTCTTTTTGTTGTCTGATTGCTGTGGCTAGGAATTCCAGTACTATGTTGAATAAAAGTGGTGAGAGTGGACATCCTTGTCTTGTTCGTGATCTTAGGGGAAAAGCTCTCAGTTTTTCCCTATTGAGTATGATGTTTGCTATGGGTTTTCATTTATGGAGTGTATTATGTTGAGGTATGTTCTCTCTAAACCTACTTTGTTGAAAGTTTTTATCGTGAATAGATGTTGTACTTTGTCACATGCTTTTTCTGCATCTACTGAGACAATCATATGGTTTTTATCCTTTCTCTTGTTGATGTGTCATGTTGATTGATTTGCAAATACTTAACCACCTTTGCAACTCCAAAATGACCCCCACTTGATTGTGGTGAATGATTTTGTAATGTATTGTTGGATTCAGTTTGCTAATATTTTGTTGAGGATTTTTGCATCTATGTTCATCAGAGATATTAGCCTGTATTTCTCTCTCTCTCTCTCTCTTTTTTTTTTTTTTTGTAGTGTTTTTATCTGGTTTTGGTATCAGGGTAATACTGGCTTCACAGAATGAATTAGGAAGCTTTCCTTCCTCTTCTATTTTTTGGAATAGTTTGTGAAGAATAAGTACTAGCTCTTCTTTAAATGTTTGGTAGAATTTTCCTGTGAAACTATCTGGTCCTGGACTTTGGTTTGTTGGGAGTTTTTTGTTTGTTTGCTTTTTTGTGTGATTACTGATTAAATTTCATTGCTGGTAATTGGCCTGCTTATATTTTCTATTCCTGATTCAGTTTTGGGAGGTTACATGTTTCTAGGAATTTATCCATTTCTTCTAGGTTGTCCAATTTATTGGCATATACTTTTTTGTAATATTCTCCTAATCCTTTGTATTTCTGAGGTGTCAGCTGTTATTTCTCCTCTTTCATTTCTGATTTTTAGTTGAGTCCTCTCTCTCTCTCTCTCTTTTTTGAGTTTCACTCAAGGTTTATCAATTTTGTTGATCTTTACAAAGAACGAACTCCTGGTTTCATTGATCTGTTCTATTGGTTTTTTATAGTTGCTATTTCATTTATTTCTGCTCTAATCTTTATTATTTCCTTCCTTCTGCTGGTTTTGGGTTTTGTTACACATAGCTTCTTTAGGTGTAAGGTTAGGTTGTTTGAGATTTTTCTTGCTTCTTGGGGTAGGCTTGTATTGCTATAAACTTTCCTCTTAGAATAGCTTTTGCTGCATCCCAAAGATTTTGGACTGTTGTGTTTTCATTTTCATTTGTCCCCATGCATATTTTGATTTCCTCTTTGATTTCTTGGTTGATGCATTCATTGTTTAGTAGCATGTTATTTAACCTCCATGTATTTGTGTTCTTTCCAGATTTTTTTCTTTTGGTTGATTCCTAGTTTCATATCATTGTGGTCAGAAAAGATGCATGTAATGACTGATCTTTTTGAATTTGTTGAAACTTGTTTTGTGGCCTAATGTGTGATCTGTTCTGAAGAATGTTCCACATGCACTCAAAAAGAATGTGCATTCTGCTTTTTGGGAATGGAATGTTCTGAATATATCTATTAAATCCACCTGGTCCAGTGTGTCATTCAAAACCTCTGTTTCCTTGTTGATTTTCTGTGTGCATGATCTGTCCATTGACGTAAGTGGGGTGTTAAAATCCCCTACCATTATTGTATTACTATCAATTATTCCCTATATGTTTGTTATTAGCTGCTTTATGTATTTGGGTGCTCCCATGTTGGGTGCATAAATATCTACAATTGTTATTTTTCTTGTTGGATTGTTCCCTGTATGATTATATGGTGTCCTTTGTCTCTTGTTACAGTCTTTGTTTTAAAGTCTATTTTGTCTGATATAAGTATTGCTACCCTGGCTTTCTTTTCACTTCATTTTCATGATAAATTATTTTCCATCCCTTCACTTTCAATCTGCATATGTCTGTAATAAGCAGTTTATAGATGGGTTTCTAAGAGGCAGTACATAGATGGGTCTTGCTTTTTTATCCATTCTGTCACCCTGTGTCTTTTGATTGAAGCATTTAGTCCATTTACATTTAAAATATTTATTGATAGGTATATATTTATTGAGATTTTGTTACTTGTTTTATGGTTGTTGTAGTTCTTCTGTTTCTTTCTTCTCTCGTGGTGGTCTTCTCTCTTGCTGGCTTTCTTTTGTGATATACTTGGATTCCTTTCTATTTTTTACATATCTATTACTGGTTTTTGATTTGTGGTTACCATTAAGTTTATATATAACAACTTATGCTTATAATAGTCTATATTAAGTTGATGGTTGCTTAAGCGTGAACCCATTCTTTACTCCTCTTCCCACCACCTTTAGGTATATGGTGTCATACTTCCCATCCTTTTATTTTGTGACTGATTTTTATAGATAAACTTAATTTTATGGTTTTTGTGCTTCCTACCTTTTTTTCCTCCTATTTATGGTCTTTTCCTTTCGACTCCAAAAGTCCTCTTCAACATTTCTTGTAGGACTGGTTTAGTGGGCAGGAATTCCTTTAACACTTGTTTGTTTGGGAAACTTTATTTCTCCTTCTATTCTGAATGATAGCTTTGCTGGATAGCATATTCTTAGCTGCAGGCTTTTTTTTTTTTTTCTTTCAGCATTTTGAACATATCATGCCACGATCTTCTGGCCTGCAAAGTTTCTGCTGAAAAATCAGCTGATAGCCTTATGGGGTTTCCCTCATATGTTACTGTCTTCTTTTGCTCTTTTAAAATTCTCTATCACTACTTTTTTGCCATTTTAATTATTATGTGTCTTGGGGTGGACCCCTCATTGAGTTATTTTGTTGGGAGCTCTCTGTGCCTCCTTAGTCTGGATTTGTTTCCTTCCCTAGGTTGAGGAAATTTTCAGCTATTATTTCTTCAAATAAATTTTATGCCCCTTCTGCTCTCTCTTCTCCTGGGATCCCTATAATGCAAATGTTATTACTCTTCATGGTGTTGCTGAGTTCCCTTAGTCTATTTTCATTTCTTCTTCTTATTTTTCTCTCTCCTCTTCAGCTTGATTCATTTCTATTACTCTGTCCTCCAGGTCAGTGATCTGTTCTGTGTCCTCAAGTCTATTATTTATTCCATCTAGTGTATTTTTAATTTCAGTTATTGAGTTCTTCCTCTCTTACTGGTTCTTTTTTCTCTCTCTTTGTTGAGGGTCTCACTGAGGTCTTCCACTCTTTTCTCAAGTCCGGAATCTTTATGACCATTACTTTAAATTCTCTATCAAGAGTATTACTTATCTCCATTTCATTTAGCTCTCTTGCTGTGATTTTGTCCTGTTCTTTCATTTGGGATACATTCCTCGTCTCCTCATTTTGTCTAACTCTCTGTCTGTTTCTGTGTGTTAGTAAAGTCAGCTACATCTCCTGCTCTTGAAAGTAGTGGCCTTATGAAGAAGAGGTCCTGCAGTGCCCTGCAGTTCAATGTCCCCTGTTCACCAGAAACTGGCATTTCAGGGGTGTCTCCTATGTGTGTTGCATGTGCCCTACTATTGTGGCTGAGGCGCTTTTGCCTTCAGTTATCTGCAGTGGGTCTCTTTGCATGTTGTAGGCAGGGTTTGGTCCCTGTGTTGTTAGTGGGGCAGTCTGGGGCTACCTTGTGTTTGAGTTGATCAAACCAAGAGTTTGCCAGAGATGCAGTACCACTGAACTACATGGCATTTTCCCTGTGTTGTCTCTGAGCTTTCATTGATGGGTGTGGCTTGCAGTTAGACCAGAACTCTGCCCCCAGCCCACTGTTGGGGCCGCAGTTGGCTTGGTATGTGTGGTTATCTTCCCCTCTGCTTGGGACAGGAGTCACTTTGGAATGGTGCCAGCTGCTGTTGGGACTGCTTGCTTGCTGGGCTGGTGGCACCATTTGGATGGGCTCCAGCCAAGGATGTATTGGAAGGGGCATCTATGCAGGAGAGCACAAGGGTGGGACTCACTGTTAGCAAGGTCCGTGCCCATTTGCTGTCGGGAGAGAGCTGCAGCCACTCAGGAAAACTCCTATCTAGGTCTGGATGGAGAGAGTGAATCCACAGAAATGTGCAGGGGCGGGGCATGCTATTAGCAAGCTAGGTAGTGTTCATGCTGTGCTGGTTTCCACAGGTGACTGTGAATCTAGGCTTGGGGGTGGAGGAGGAAAATGGCACCCAGCAGCTCTCTTTTTCTTGCAGAAGTCTCCCAGTGATCTCTGCCCCTCCAGCACATGCTCTGAGACTAGTAAACAAATCTCCTTCCTATATACCCTCGGTGTTTTTCAAACTACTGCTTCTATGATGTATCTCAGTGGGGCTGTTTGTTGTGCTGTCTCTTTAAGGGTAAGGACTCAGTTTCCTCTTGCCCTCCAGCTCTCCCAGACCCAAGCCCACTGATTTTTAAAGTTCCAGCTGGTAAGCCCCACTGATTGTAAGAACTCGAAAAGTTAGGCCCCTCTGCTTTTCAAAGCCAAATGTAACGGGAATCCATTTTCCCAGTATAAGTTCCCCATACATGGGTGCTCTTCTTCCTCTTCATGTCCGCAGCATTCCTCCCTCTCACAGACACACGCCCTTCCTACCCTCTTCAATGTGGACTCTTCTCTACAGTTAGCTGTGGAGAGTCTGTTCTGCCAGTGTTCCGGTCATTTTCTGGGTTATTTACACTGATGTGGGTATTATCTAGGTGTATCTGTGGGACAAGGTGAGCCAATGATCATCCTACTCCACCATCTTTCCCAGAAGTCCTGTCTACAATAACAGTACTTAATGAACATTATTTATTGCTAGTTTCTCCCCTTCTAACCCTACATCCTCTGACACTTCATAAGAAAAATTTCCATTAACTTTAATGTTAGGTGGAGCCTTATTCTTCGAAATATAAAACTATAGAGGAACAATCCAATATAACCCAAGTTTCTTATCTAAAGTTAAAGAGTTGACAGTACTTTTCACAAAATTACTATTTTATTTTTTAAAAATCCCCACTGGTTTTATTTAGAATACTATGTACTATGATATAGGGTAGACTGCTGTAACAAGATACCCTTAGATACAGTGACTTAATCAAGAGTATCATATAACAGTCCAGGTGGACAGTCCAGTAGGGGTATAGTGGCTCCATCATGTCAGGCATCCAGGCTGTGCCAGCTTCAACAGGTGCTTCCATCTTGAGGTCCAGAGTAGTTGCTGCAGCTCCCACCATTATGTCCCCATGCCATCAAGAGGGAAGAAGGAAAGGGATATATGCTTGGTCTTTAGCTAGTAGGATGGGGGAATTCTATCACTAAGAGAAAAGGGTAAGAATGGGTATTGGGGGCACAAGTAGTCTCTGTGACATGTTATAATCTATGCTTCATTCTAAATAATATTTTGAGTTAAATATGAGGTAGAGCAAGGGGAATTACCATTATGCAATTTAGAGACTTAACCTGTACAAAATACTGGAGATCTTATTGTGTAACAATATGTAACTTAAATAGGTGCTGAACACTGCCTGAGTGCTTTACATGGATTATCTCACTTACTACTCAGAATCTTCCTGTGAGCTAGGTATTATTATCCTCCTCCTTTCATAAATAAGGAAAGTGAGGCATAGGGAGAGAGGCCAAGTAAATTGCTGCAGGCACAGCACTAATACATGGTAGAGCTAGTACTTGAATCCAGACATTCAGGTTCCAGAATTGCCTTTCCAACAATTTCCTATTCAGCCAGGACTTGGAATGTTAGGCTGCCTTTCAAAACTGGATAGGAGGAAAGATTCTCTAAATAGTAATACCTTGAATTTAAACAAAAATTTAAAAATCAAAACAAAATCTGAAATATACAATAAAACAAAGTTTAGCCTAAAGTATTGTTTTATTTTTACAATCAGGATGGTAGATAGTAAGGAGATATTCTAGATTTATAATCAATAAATAAAATCCAGATTCTTCTATGGTATTAATTTAAGACTAAAGGAGAGTGAAAAAAGAAAAATTAATCTAAGTATGATATATTTACTACTCCTGGGAAAATAAATCTAAGACCTTATTTCCTGAACATATAGGGTTGTTAATAAATGATTTAGGTATATCCAAGTACACTTCAGACCATTTTTTAATCAAGGAAACCTGAAACAAGTTCATCCCAGTATTTGGGGCTTAATCTCAACCTCAGGCCATTTAGGTGATTAGATATCCCTAGGTGCTTTAAATTATATTTAAATCATCACATTTATTAAATAAGAAGATGGCTTTAGAGTATTAAAATAACAGTATCCACTCCCTAGATCCATTAGTTTGCTAAGGCTGCCATAACAAAGTACCAGAGATGGGGTGTTTAAAATAACAGATACTTATCTTCTCACAGTTCTAGATGCTGGAAGTCCATATCAAGGTGTGGACAAGTTTGCTTTCTTCTGAGGCTTCTCTTCTTGGCTCTCAAATGGCTGCCCTCTTACCATGGTGGTCTCTCTCTGTGTCCTAATGCCTTCTTTTCATAAGAAAACCAGAAAGGTGGGGAATAGGGCCTCCCTAGCAGTGTTATTTTAACTTAATCACCTCTTTAAAGGCCCCGTCTCCAAATACAGTCATATTCTGAAATACTCTTGGTTAGAACTTCAACCTATGAATTGGGGCAGGGAAGGAGTCCATACCACAGAAACACTCTGGAAACACTGAGGCTGCAAAAGCAATTTGCAGCAGTGAGAAGTTCAACATTTGGCTGCTCCCATCTTTGGCTTTGGCCAAAATAGGATATGGTACAGGTGGTATGTTTCAGTGACAGTAAACCACTTCATCTAAGTATTTTTTGGCAACCTTACTAAATGCAACATGAAAATTATTTAAAAGAGCATCTTGAACTGGCTATTGCTGACATTTTCACCAGCCAGGCAAGAGGAAAAATCAGTGTGACATTGGCAGATGTTTTGCTGAAAAGATCAAGTGTGGTTGAGTGAAGTCTGCAGCTATGACAGGCAGGCCTCACAGAAGCTCAGAACAATACCAGGTATCTGACCAGAGAAGAACTATTAGCTACACAAGAGCTGGAAAAATACAGGTCAGTGTTCAGTACAGGTGAATCCCTTTTCTAAAGTTGTATCTGCAGAGAACTTCAAGTGTGGCAGCAAGAGAAAATACCTCTTTTGGATTATGGCAGTGAAATAAAAAAGGATAGGCACATTGCCAAGAAAGATTTGAAGTATTCTGAAAATATCATCAAGGGAATTTATTCCATTGTCTCACAAGAATATTCTTAATGATACTATATTTTCTCGACCACTGTATTTCTTTCATTATAAATCTCTCTGGAAAATGAGAAGAGGAAAGGGAAATTGTGGACTTTATGGCTTGTAGGATTAACATGGAGGTTAAATGAGGGAAACCATAAAGTCAAAGAGCCCTCATGCAATTTTCTAAAAATAATCTTCAGATATGAAATTTTTACAAGTTGTACTTATCTGGGTTGGGATGAAATATATTTTTAAAAAACTTTGGCATAACTCAAAAGGAACATTTTTGTTTGTTTAAAAACTAAGAAAGAAAAGCTGTGGCACTATTAGGACAGACTACCTCAAAGATTTCTACGTGGTTATGACAACATTGGGAGCATCCGACATCAACAAAGGGGAATTGCTGGATACTTTCTTTAAAAGAATGATTATTGAAGACCTTTGACAATACCTTTATATCAGATTGTATATAATACAAATTACACACAACTTTATATGGGTAATATTGGCATTGGGAAGACCAAGACCTTGAGAGCATTAAGAACATTAATAACATACAACAGCCACCCAAATGGTATGTAATGGTACCCCTTGAGAGCCTTAGAGCTCACCCCGTGTGAGCCTGCCCTACCACCAACTCACCATTCACAGAACTCTGGTCATTCTGGAAAGGTAGTTTTCTCAAGAGACTATGTTCTTTATCATGTCAGGACCTTTAAATATGCTGCTCTCTTCACCTAAAATACAAATCCCACCGCCACCCATTCACCATCTGCATGGAGTTAAAGTTTCCTTTTAAAATCCCTTGGATACCAGTCTCGTCTCTCAGTGTATCCAATACTATCAATTTGACTGTAATTGCTGCTGCTTTGTTTGGACACCGGATAAAGTGGTTGGTTTGGGGGTTTGGGGTTTTTTTGGGGGGGTTGGTTTTTTTAGGAAGCCTATTTTAGAGGTCATCATAAACACCAGATTATCTTCAGGAACTGAAACAAAGTAAAGAGAAGATTTGCATTTCTCACCTCATGATCTCGCCAGGTTCCATGTTCATTCAGTGGCAGAGCGAGCGCAGACTCACACTCACTGTTTAAATTGTTCCTTCTCTTCCCTTTCTCTTCCTCTCTCCATATAATCGAATATATACATAAGACAAATACCTAAAGCTAAATAAATATAAAATAAGTCCTCTGGGTTGTACTTAGACTGCATCACAATTAAACTTCTGCTTGTCAGTCTGTCCTGCTAGGCAATGACATGGCTGGGGGCAGGGCCGCTTTCCTTTCCATTCTTCCATATACAGTCCTGGGCCCAAAGCACTCAGAGAATAGTTTGTTGAGTAAGTAAACAAGGGAATGAGTGACCAAAACATATTAACTACAACAATTTTTCTTTTTAAAAACATAACTGGGTTTTGTCTCTGTACATAAAAAAAATAATAATAATTTTTATCACTGATCTCAGTTTAATTTTCAGGATAACCAAAAGACTGCATCTACTCTATAGTTTTTTTTTTTCATGAGCTAATAGGATATCACTGCATTTATCTTTTTAAGATACTGTTTAATCAACTGTTTAATCAATTCAGTGCTATTCTTTTACTGATTTTTTCCAATTAATTGATGAAATTGACTATTCATTGGTCATTAGAGAATACTTTGATGGGAAAGATGATTTATCAGACATTATGTTTATCCACCTTTCCAACCAATAATATTAGATCTAAAAATGTTATGTTTTATCTTGTGCATTTAACCATTCCCTTCTGCATAGAAACAGGCTCTAATGTCACATATCTTAAAAGATAGACAACCTCCACATATCCTGTGCGATTCTCCAAATACTACCTCTCAATCACAACAAACCTTTTCAAAATAGTCATAGGAGCTCCCTCTACTTATTTGTCTCTCATTCTCTCTTCTGACTGGCCATTCCTTTTAGGCTTCCAACCCTACTGCTTCACCAAATCTACACTTGAAATCCGTAATCTCCATGGAGCCGAGCTCTATTAACACTTCTGTGTCTGGTTTTTTTTGTTTGTTTGTTTTGTTTTTAAGATTTTATTTATTTATTTGAGAGAGAGCAAGCGCTCAAGCACTAGCCAGGTGGTGGGGGAAGGGTAGAGGGAGAGGGAGAAACAGACTCCCCACTGAGCAGGGAGCCCAATGTGGGGTTCGATTCCCAGGACCCTGGGATCATGACCTGAGCCAAAGGCGGGTGCTTAACTGACTGACCACCCAGACGTCCTGTGTCTATTTCTTACTAAAATTCTAAGTAGTAAACAACACTTTTTTTCTTACTTCTAACACTTTATTCTTCTGATTTCTGCACAATGACACTTAGCTATTTTTCCCCATGCCTTAAAATGTCTTCCTTTGTAGGCTCCTTAAGAGTCTTGACTTTCTTCTGGACCTCTAAATGTGGAAAATAGTCTAGGCTCTATTTTGTCTACTCTTTTTATCTCTATCTATACTCCCTCCCTATTACATTTAGTACTATAGATTTTTAATTCCATCTGTATGCCAATATATCCTGTCTGTCTGTCCATCTAACTACCAACTGACCTATTTCCAACCCTAACCTGTCCCTCGTGGTCGTGATCATACGCACACTTCCAACTTTACTGTCCACATAGCTATTTAGGAAGCCCCTCAAACATCCAAGAGAGAACTCATCATTTCCACCACTCACAATGAATTCCTCTTCCTTTTCAATAAGTGACACTACCATTCAACTAGTTATCCTCGCTGAAAGCCTGAAAGTGAATGGATATGTTCTTTCTTTCTGAACCACTTAGACATGTAATAGGGCAAATACTGTCAGTTCCGTTCAGAATATAACCCAACCTTCCCCTCTTCCCTCATCTCCGCCACTACTTCCCTAACCGAAGCCACTGTTTGTCTCTTTGTAGGTAGGAAAGTAGCTCTCCAGTTCTTCTCTGCTTCCACTTCTAGTTCCTACAATGCATTCTCCACACAATAGCTAGAACAATCCTTTGAAAATGTAAATCAGATCATGACCCTTCCCTGTGGCTTCATTATACTCAGCACAAAATCCAGGCTATTTTCCAGCAGGTCATGCGCTTCCAGCTCCTTCAGCCTCTCCCACTCCATCTTCTCATCCATCATACTTCAGCTTTTCAGAGCTTTCTCAGACAAGCCAAGGAAGGTCAGTCACTCCTCAGGCTCTTGCACTTGCTCCCTCTGCCTGGATAATACTTCTTTCAGATCTTTGCACGGTTTACATTCTCAGAAGTGGCTTCTGCCCAGTGGATCAAAAGTAATTCACTCTACTGGGACAGTCTCTTCTGCTTCGTTTGCTTTTTTCATAATGATTACCAGTTCTAAAATTATCATAACTTATTTAATTGTTCATTATATGCACTATCCTGTCTTATGACTGTTGTAGCTCCCCCACCTAGAAAAATGCCAATTAGACTATAGGTACTTGCTACTTAATGAGTATTTACAGAATGAATTAAAACATCAGTGGGGGTGTTTCTAAATATAACATACATCTCTTACTATGAAAAGAGAGAAATAATATGTAAAGATGACACATTCTGGAACATTCTATAAGGGAAAGTTTGTTCTGCCAAAGCAGGGGAAAATAATTGTTCCCAAATGATATGGATTTTACTGATTTTTTCATGTGTTTGTGAACACAGAGTATAAAATGGGCTAGTTTTCTAATCCTTTTGTTCTTCATATAATACTTGGGACAGTGGTTTCAAGTCAAAGGTTTCATGTCATAATTTGATAGGAGACTTCATGTCTTAACCAGGTCAATGATTCTTCAATGGATACAAATAATTGTTAAATAATGGTGATATCACTTAGTGGTTTAATGCATTATATTGAAATTTTTAAAATTCATCTAGGGAACATGTATTTATGCTATAATCACAACATATGTACAGAGATAGATACAGATAATTATATACATTTGTACTTGTATAGAATATATGTGCTTTTAACAAAAATTTGAAATGAATTTGTAAGCCCATATGAGAATGTGTACATGAAATTATCTGTGTAGCTAAACCACTGTTCTGTTTGTAAAATGAGATTAGACTTTGTGTTTTCCTAAACTGTGGTATAAAAGAATGGTCACAAGACTGAGATTCAGAAGATCTAATCCAGCGTCTGCTCCCTAGCATGATGTTGAACAAATCATTATACTCACTAGAATATAAGTTCCATTAGGACAAGGGATTTTTGTCTACTGCGTTCATTGCTGTATCACCAGCAAGAGACTGGAAGAGACTGGGCTCAGTGTAAGTGATGAACAAGTATTTGTTGCATGAGTTATACATCTCCAAAATTCGTTTCCACATCTATAAAACAAAGTTCTTTCCAACCCTTGCATTCTAAATAGTATTAAAGCTTTTGTGAATTTAAATATGAATTTAAATCCATAGCTAGAACTCTTTATTCAGTTTTTACCTGGGCCTTTATAAAATTTAGTTCATCAAAGCTCTTTTTTTTTTTAAGATTTTTTTAATTTTTTTTTTTTTATTAGAGAGAGTACAAGCAGGGGGAGCAGCAGAGGGAGAAGGAGAAGCAGGCTCCCCGCTGAGCAGGAAGCCCGATGTGGGGTTCGATCCTAGGACCCCAGGATCATGACCTGAGCTGAAGGCGGATGCTTAACCATCTGAGCCACCCAGGCGCCCCATCAAAGCTCTTTTCATTGTTTTGGAATTTATTTATTTGAATTATTAACATGAATAAGACAAGAGCTAACTATCAGTGCATATTTGGTGTCTTCAAAAGGACTAAAACTAAAACTTTAAAATTAAAAATGTATTCAAATTCATAAAATTAAGTAAGTATAAAAGAAAGTTGAATAACCAGCTTCTTAAATGATGTTTTCTCAAAGTGTGTAGCATTTACATTTTGGAAGCTATTAAGTTTTAAAACTGCTTCAAGAATGTTAGGATACCCTGTAAATATTCTTCTTTAAGAATACTTGATGTCCCAATTAAATAATGCAAACAAATTAACAGACTCTTCATTTTTAATTTTTTCATTCATTGAACAAATATGTAATAAGTAACAACCATGTGAAACCTGTGTTAGGAAGTAGCCTACGTGATGAGCCTACTCTGCCCCTGTCATCTGCCCTGCCAGGGGCACACAGGGCCCTGAGATCTCTGGCCACAGAGCCTTTTGACCAGAGTCAACATCAACATTGGAAAGACTGCAGAGGAAAGATGTTGACCAGAGTCAACATCAACATTGGAAAGACTGCAGAGGAAAGAAGACAGTGGCCCCCTCCTGACCACCATTACTCAACCTCCCCCCCCAAACAGTCACCAGGGCCAGTCCCCCCACGGGTGTTACTTCCCTGTTCCCT
Organism: Leptonychotes weddellii; assembly: GCF_054177405.1. Classification (NCBI taxonomy): domain Eukaryota; kingdom Metazoa; phylum Chordata; class Mammalia; order Carnivora; family Phocidae; genus Leptonychotes; species Leptonychotes weddellii. The sequence continues at coordinate 53,455,507 of NC_138376.1, forward strand.
CACAGCCTGTGGCCTCACTTCCTCCAGACTGATGATTCATGAGACCCTTACCCTTTATAATAAAACCAGGGCTGCTCTACCCTGTCACTCTCTATCCCCCCTTATCCTGCCTGTTTTTTTTTTCCATAGCATTTATTACCAAGCATATATTTATTTATTTGTGCATTGCCTTGGTTGTATACACACACTAGAATGTAAGCTCCATGATAGCAGGAAATTTGTCATTCATCAGTGCACCTAGAACAGTGTGTGACACATAGTCGGTGCTTAGTAAATATTTGTTGGGTGGATGGATAAATGAAAAACTGAATGAATGAATAACCTGAACCTCCCCACTACGATCCTCTTAAGTGTTTTTCCTCCAGTTTCCAGCATCACCTCACCGTTTAGATTTAAAGTTTGCCCTCCTTTTTCTAGCTATGATAGTCCTTGTTCTCAGTAAGAATCTGATGTTCCACCCTGGGTTTGTTGCCTCTGCTGCTTTGGGGAAACATCTGCACAACTCTGCTGAGCTCACTTTGGTAATACGTGGCTGGGGCTCGCCTTTACCCCTCAGGTGGAATCTAGCCAGTGTGTGTGCGTGAATGAAGTCTCGCTCTACCACAGTGACTTCATAAAGGGACTACATTTGGGAAGGAGGCACAATATATAAATAACTAAATATATAAATAAAAACAGCACTAGAATGTCCATAAATGAAGTCACTGCCTTCAGTAAGTGTACGAGTTCTACAATGACGAGCCAAATAGGCAAGATAGAGACTAGAAGGGGAAAAGTAGAGACTCCCTGAGCTGTAGTTGGGAAAATGGGTGCATCCCTATGAATGTTGGTAGGAGTGATTTAAATTACTATGTTTCTAAATGGCAATTTAGAAAGAGCTATTAAGACAAAACAGATTCCTACCCTTTCACTAGCATTCAACCTCTAGAAATGTGTTCTATAAAAACTCTCCTGTAACAACTGGAAACATTCCAAGTGCTCATCAGTGAGGAGATGGCTTAATTATGACACCACCCAACGGTGCAGTCATTAAAAAAAATAGAGACCTGTTTGTTTGTATTATAGTAAGTTACATTAAATAGAATGAGGAAAATATGTGATCTGGTTACTGAGTTGATACCAATGTTCTAGATACTAGGGATAACAGCAATATTCACAATGTCCCTCTCCTCAAAGAGATGAATTCTAATTGAGGAAACAGACAACAAACAAATTGAAGTTTAATGACAGAGCAGTGCTATAAATCAAGCATGGCAAGGAGATAGAAAGTGATAAGGATCAGAAAAAGCCTCTCTGAGGGGGTGACATTGGCGCCGAGACCTGAATAAAGTGAGGGAGCAAGGCAAGAAAGTCAGAAGGGAAAGCCAGGAAGACACCCTGAAGCAGCATGTTTGGCGTTATCAAGAAAATGTGGGAAGACCACGTGACTGGAGAGCAAGGACCACGGGGACGAGGGGCAGCGTGTGAGATCTGAGAGGTGGCCAGGGACCAGGCATTTTATGGGCCATAGTGACAATTTTGGATTTTCTTTTAGTTTTGATGATAAAGCAGCACAAATCTTGAGCAAGGGAATGGCATATTCAGATTTATGTTTTTAAGGAATTGCCATGGCTCTTATGTAGAGAATATTCAGCATTGAGTCCATATAGTATAATCAATTATTTTTTTTGTTAGACAATCTACAATAGGATTGCAGTGACCAAACATGAGAGGAAAACATACAGTCTTTCCTGTGGTTTATTTAGGAGTGTTTTGGGGCACCTGCTTCACAGAGGTTTTATGAGGGTTGAAGAGTTTATAAAGCATTTTCTCATATATTAATGGGGATTAAATGATACTATATGAAAAACTGAAAGAAAACCAGAAATACATATCAAATGTGTAGATGGAAAAACTGTGACAGGTATTAAAAGTCTAAGTGTTTGTCTAACCTTTTGGTATTGTTCTAATCAAATAAGTGTTTTAGAATTTCATTTCCATGCTGTGAATAGAATGCCGGTTAGGGCATCTCAAAGTGGCTTGAGGAAGTTGCTCTGAACTTAGAGTTTATCAAGAAAATGATCAGCCATTATAATTCACAATGCAAAAAGAGACTTCCACCCAAAACTGCCCGTCAGAAGTCATGCAGCTGAGGCAACAAGCATGAGAGAGCCGTAGAGGCTTGGAGTTAAGATAAAACCTGTTCTACCTCCATAGGTGTGCTATGTGCCATCTCAAATGAGAATGTGTATGGTAAAGTGTTTCAAAAATCATTAAATAAAATACTACCGTTCCTCTTTATGGGATTGTTGATACATGGCCAGAACTGTGGTATTTTTCATGCTTGGTTCCCTGCACCTCTTCTCCTTTAAAGGACAAGGCCCATTCATTTAGGTCTGTTCCCGCACATTTGGAACACTCCAGACTGGGGAAAAACCTTTTAGGTTGTTCAGCATTCTCTTTCCACATAATGCAGCCAGTTTTTTCCCTGCAGTTGATAACTTGAGCAGCCATACTGCAACGAGCTCATGTTGGTTCCCTGAGATTCAGGCAGTCTCTGGGCCTGGGGCAGGGGTCTACCCTCCACTGCTGCCCCTCTGCGCCAAAGCGTATGTGGGCAAAAAGATTCAGCTAATCAGATTATTCTCTTAGACTCTCTTTTTCTGAGTAAACTTTCAATTATATGCATAATTGTTTTATTTGCAGAATCAGTCAACATTCGGGGAGAAACGGCCTAAACAAAACTTAGAGTTTCTTTTACTCTCTCTTGTCAGAGTCAGGCCACAAGAAGTTAAAAAGTACCATCCAGAGAAGCACAGAAACAGGAATGGCAGCCGAAATGAGGAAGATGGTAAGGCAACCAAGTCGAGAGTCTACTGACGGCAGCATCAACAGTTACAGCTCCGAGGGAAAGTAAGTGATGTCAGCACCTCTGCGTGGCTTTAGAACCACGGCCTGTGTGGTCACAGGTAAAGTAACAAAGCCACCAGCGGTTACGGCGCCGCTTCTCTATTTAACTAGGAGTTTAACCCTCCATGTTTTAAAACAGCCTTACCTCTTATGATACGTACACAGGGACATACCTCTGCACCTGCTCACTCAGACCTTTCAGAGGTCTGAAGAAAAGCTGGGTTAACATGAATAAACTGATCTCCATCGTCCAGAAAAGCTCACAATAGTCCAGTCCTGGATGTTTTTAGTGTAGAAATGCTACATTTAGTGGATTATTTCAGGTGGGGAAACTCATGGGCCCAGTCACCAAAATCTGAATTAAAATTTAGAAGTGAGACTTGATTTCCCGTATTCCTACTTTTCTCCAAACTAATTTTTGTTTCTGAGTTGTTGGAAGTCTAACACTCTGATAATAAGCAATTTAAATTTTTTTTTTGTTTTTAAAACATCACTAACTCATTTTTATCTTAGGAAAAAAGCCCAGAATTTATTTTTCTGGTTAAAGAGTTTTAGTTAATTAATCTTTAAAAAATTTAACTAGATTTGTGTTTTGCTTACTTGCTTTTACATATAGATCCTACACAAGAAAAACCCTGCATTTCTCTATGCTTGAGAATTTTTCTGATAAAACCAAACTTTTACTGAGGTTATAGATCTTACAGTTAAGTAATTATTATCCTGTAGTGGGTTACTTGGGGATTGACCGTGTACAAATTTTCTATAATTATTCATTTATTGCCATTCAGAAATCTCATTTACCAATCTAATAGTAATAATTTATTTTACTTTACTGGCATTTTTTTAAATTTTGTTCAGAAAATGAAATAAAATTATGCCAAGTTAATGTTCATGATGTGCTTTCCCATTCCCAAAACTAGGGTTTATTTGATCAAATGATTGGTATGCATGCTCCCAGCAAGATACAGCTAAGAGCAAAAATCAGCAGGAACGAAAGTTATGGAGATGAACTTGCTGACAAAATTCCAATATTTGATGAAGTATTATAATGCAATGTGCAAATGAAAGACAGGAGACATTATTTTCTGATATAAAACTAATAAATCAAATAATATTTACCTCCACGGTGCATAAGCCACTTAACCTCTTACAGATTGATTTGCATAGTCTCTGGATGCGATCATGGTATGTGCGCTCTCTAATTCCCTTGATTGTGAGGAAGTAATATGTGAGAAAGCATACTGGAAGCAATAAGTCCCTATAGAAACGTGCTTATTCAAAAAATGCTCATTGAAGTCCAACTGCATGGCAGGCATGGTTCTTGTTGCCCAGGATACATCAATACACAAGAAGAGCATAGTCACTCTCTGCTGGAGCTTACGGCCCAGGGAATTCAGGCAGTCAGGGTGTAGTAAGATATGGACATAGTCTAGGGGCACCTGGGTGGCTCAGTCAGTTAAGTTTCTGCCTTCAGCTCAGGTCATGATCCCAGGACCCTGGGATCGAGTCCCACGTCAGGCTCCCTGCTCAGCAGGGAGGCTGCTTCTCCCTTTCACTCTCCCTCTGTGCTCTCTCTCTCTCTCAAATAAACAAATAAAATCTTTGGGGAAAAAAAAAAAACGCTTTATTTAAAAAAAAAAAGAAATGGGCATAGTCTAATCAATTCTTTTCCATTTGAACTGAATGAAAATCTCAGATAATATAAAAATGTAGTTCATTAAAAAATGAAAAAATTAAGCATTTTTACTTGTAAATAAAAATTTGTACTTTGCTATAACATTTATTGAAGAAATTATCAGGCATTTTTTTAAACTTAGCATTAATGTTACTTAATGTTCATGAACAATTATTTATGTAGAGTTCATGATATAAAAATTTGCATCTTATATTTTATGTCAGCAATATACTTATGTAGGGATTTGTATTTGTAAATGTCCAGAAAACTTAGTATATTAAAAACGACAACTAAGCTCTCCTGAACAGAACGTCAACTCTTAACTTGAGAGTTTATTTAGGCCTTTTCTCAATCAGTGCTGTACTTTATATACTTGGTTCAGAGGCAATGAATGCAAAGAATCAATGTAAACTGTCTAATGTTTATAGATGTGATCAGAATTAGTAGTTAAATGGAAACTAACGAAAAGAATTCTAGGAGATCTAATGTTTTGATTTTTGTCCTTTTACTAATAGCTTAATATTTCCTGGAGTCCGACTAGGAGCAGATAGTCAATTCAGTGATTTTCTTGATGGACTGGGACCAGCTCAGCTTGTTGGCCGCCAAACCCTTGCCACCCCTGCAATGGGTAAGAATCATTTTTTTCCACAGGAAAACTGATGTTTCGTGATTGACAAGGTCATTTAAAGTATCATAATAGTAATATAAGTGAGAAGCAACATTTTAGCAAGGGTAATTCTGGCTTCAAATGACTGTTTTAATTTCTGATGCATGTTTCTCACTTGAGACATTATGCAAAATGAATAAAGTTAGTCATAAATCTTTGAATTATCAGAAAACTCCATCAAGATAGAGAGTCTACAATAGATCCAAATGTAGGATAAGGGTAGCATTTCACAGCACATAAAGATGATGGATTATTCAGTAAGGGATGTTGGCAAAACTGTTTTAATAAGCAAAAAAAAAAAAGATAATGAAATTGCCTCCCTACTTCAGAACTTATAAAAATATTTTATACTCAATTATAAAAGAGAACTGGGGTGGAGAAAGACACTAGGAAATACTGAAAACACTTAATTAATGTTTCTGTGCTCTTGGAGTGGGAAAGAACTTTTCAAAGGGTCAAACCAAAGACAGATAAATTGAAAACTTCTACTAGCAAAATATACCTTAAATTAAGCTAAAAGAAAAATGATGAAGGGAGAAATTGACATGTAACAGGTGCAACAGCTATTCCCCTGAAGGACATGAATTTCCATGGAATTCTCAGCAAAATGCATGAAAATAGGTCACCACACAAAGGCACATCATCATCATGGACTCTCACAGCACCAGAGATTAATAGAAAATCCTACAAGTTTTCTAAGAGGAAAAGTAATTCTATACAAAATTATCAAAAGTCAGATTCCCATCGGACTCCTCAATAATAATACTAGAAGCCAGAAGACTACTTCATATTACCTTAAAAATTCTGAGTAACAGTTAATTTCCAAGGTATAGTACAATCGCCCTCCAAATTATCAAGTAAGGTTCAGGCTGGAATAAAAATATACTGACAAAGAAAGGTCTCAAAACATTTTCCTCACACACAACATTGCTCAGAAAGTTACTGGAGGATATACCTCAACAAAATGAACTAAGTGAACTTAAAAAAATAGGAACTAAAAAAAGAGGAAGAAAAAATCCAGTAAATAAATGTTTCAACACAAGAGAGAAATGGTTGGGATACCCAAGACGATTGTGAAGAAAAATCTAAAGATAACAGTTGCAGCAAGCTTTAAAAGCAATTTTCACTGGGTGTTGTATGCATCTGATGAATTGTTGAGCTCTACATCTGAGGATATACTATATGTTGGCTAATTGAATTTAAATAAAACAAAATTAAATTAAATTAAATTAAGATAAATAAAAGCAATTTGTCCAAATTGCCAGAATCCATAAGATAAAATCTACAGAATACCTAATGTGTTTGATTTTATGGAAGAGGTCAACAACCAGGAGAGAATAAGGGGTTGAACTAATGATATATACACAAAAATTTAGCAGATTCTTTTTAAAAAGACACTTATTTAGTATAGGGAAAAGGAAGAGCTGTCCAAGAAATGAGAAGTAACCATAGTACTCTAGTTCACTCATTTTTTAAAAATTTTATTTTATTATATTAATCACCATACATTACATCATTAGTTTTTGATGTAGTGTTCCATGATTCATTATTTGCGTATAACACCCAGTGCTCCATTCAGTACGTGCCCTCTTTAATACCCATCACCAGGCTAACCCA
>NC_138376.1:53462854-53487353 GCF_054177405.1 Leptonychotes weddellii
CATTGTATATATATACCACATTTTCTTTATCCATCTTCTTTGTCCATCTGTTGATGGACATCTTGGCTTTTTCCATAGTTTGGCTATTGTGGACATTGCTGCTATAAACATTGGGGTACATGTACCCCTTCGGATTACTACATTAGTTCACTCATTTTTAAGTAATGTTACATAATCATAATTAGATAGTCTAATATTGGGATGACAGAAAGTTTCAAGTATATGGCAGGGGTAGGAAGGCAGTAAGAGATTGAAGTTAGAAGTTAATAATAATATCTAAAACTGAAAAACATAGGAAAATACCTTGTAAGTATAGTATTTAGAATAGGGAGGCAAATGCCAAACAGTAAAAAATAAATCAGGTAAAAATATTGAAAATCTTGAAAGCAGTGACTTTTGGAAGGCAAGAAGTTGAAAGAGAGAATGGAACTCTTTTATACTAGTAAGAAGACTTATAGAACAGTTTGACTTTTTAACTATGCATGTATGTGATTAGAACAAAAACAAAAGAGACATCTGGGAGCTGAGTTCTAAAACAGAGTTATAAAACTAATGAATAATCCAGAGCCACAAAGTTGATCAACTGACCTGGCAAATAAAGAGAATTCACAACTGAGAAAATGGAGATCATTTAACTAAGAAAAAATTAGAAATAATTACATTTAGCATTTTCAGAAATAAAGTATCATATCAATGAGAAAATGATGAGCACCTTAGTAAAAGGACATGAACAGGCAAAACGTAAGAGGAAGAATACAAACTGAAAATATTTAGAAATATGTTCAGCCTCTCTATTAATCAAAGAGATGCAAATTATCACTTTTTAACCGTCAGATTGGTAAAAACTAGACATATTCCTAATACCCCTATTAGTGGGTGTGGAATATGAGAGAACAGATACTTCTGGTGGTAGTACAAACAGGCACAATCTTTCTGAAGGATACTTGGCAATATGCATGGAATTTTTGATTGTCCATTTAATTAGACCCAATAATTTAAAATCTGTGTAAAAATTCTTTATAAAGCTGTTCATTGCAGTGCTATTTATAATAGTGACAACATAGATGACCTATATTTCCATCAACAGGGATCTGGTTAAACAGGTAATGACATGCCCATTCACTGGTCCATATAGTCAATAAATTGAGGATGTATGGTCATGAGATAGATAGATGATAGATAGATAGATAGATAGATAGATAGATAGATAGATAGATGAAGAAAGGGAGAGAGAGAGGAAGGAGTAAAGGGAGTAAAGAAATTAGTTAAAGAAAGAGAAAGTACTTATGAGGTTGCTGCGATATTCACCAAAACATTAATATTGGTTTTCTCTAGATAATGGAAATACAGATAATTATACTTTTTTACTAAGAAGTATTATATACTAGGTTATATAAAGGATAAGAAATTCTACTAGAGTATAAGAATAACTTAAATATTTCAGTATTACTGTAATTAAGTGATTTATAAACTAATGTGGGACTCTCATAACATGGATTAGTACCCAAAAAATGAAGAGAAACATTTCAAAACTTGATTTGGAGGCAGGAGAAGAAAAGTGGGAGCCAGGGGCTCTAAATATGAGGGTTTTTATCAAAATCATGAAGATCACAATTTGGAATCTGTCGTGTACCTCTATTTCTTTTAACTGTGTGTAACTGCAAAGAAGCTGAGACATTTTGCTTCCTTTCCATTTGCAGGTGACATACAAATTGGAATGGAGGATAAAAAAGGTCAATTAGAAGTCGAAGTTATTAGAGCACGAAGTCTCACACAAAAACCTGGTTCCAAGTCTACACCCGGTAAGGAAAGGTGGTACTGAGTTTGGACAAGAGAATCTGACATAAGCAAAAAAAATCAAAATATTTGCTGCATTCGAATTCTATATGCTTCATTCTGCATCATCTGATTGATCAAAAAGGCAGCTTTTCTGTATTCTTTGATTCTATAAAAATGGATCTGGGCTTTCCTTGCACCATTATTCTGTCAGAAAGTATAAGGAAGAGTATTATCAAATTAAGAAAAGTTTAGTTATGAGTATTTCTTAGCTTGTGTTGGTTATTTTTTTCCTGTACATTTACAAATGAAAAGGAATTTTTTTTTAGTTTTAAGCATAAAAAAGAAACAATGAGCTTTAAGTTCTACACCTGAACTGTGATGCCCGCTCTACCCCAGGTCAGTCAGTCTTGGGTTAATTTTGCGCACATTTACTGGGAATGAGGAAAATGCCAGTAGAGGTAACAGAAGAGCTTTAAGGAAGAGAAGTTATGGAGCACCAGAAATTTAAAATGATTTAAATAGTTAACGGGAAACTTTTCACTATGCATCTCTAATTCTCTAGTAAGGCATTCTCTAATCAAATTAACTTAACTTGAAGGATTAACTTCTTATATGTTAAATATTACTTTGTTCAGCTCCATACGTCAAAGTGTATCTTTTGGAAAACGGGGCCTGTATAGCCAAGAAGAAGACAAGAATTGCACGAAAAACCCTTGATCCTTTGTATCAGCAGTCCCTGGTGTTTGACGAAAGCCCACAGGGTAAAGTTCTTCAGGTCGGTAACAGTGTGACTGTTTACATTATAATGTCCACATTATCCATATAAACTCTGAGGAGATGGTCAAACATGAGAATAGGTTTCAGTGAGGAGAAATGTAGTGTGACATCCTTGAGTAGAAAAAGACAAATTGTTAACTTACAATATAAACAATATGTAGTATTAAAAATATCTGATGGATCTAAGGGAAAACACAATTTTTATTTTCTCTCCCTTCTTTTTTTCCTTCTCTCCATCCTCTCCTTCTGCTTTTGCCCTGCTTTCCACACCCCCTCTTCTCCATAGGTAGGTAGGTTGGTAGGTAGGTAGGTAGGTAGGTAGGGAGACAGATAATCAAGACAAATGATGCTCATGTTTTATTGAGCATTACTATGTGCCAGACATGGGATACAAAGAGGAAGAAAGGAAAGAAAAAGAGAATATTCAGGACTGGTGAATGTCAGATGCATTGTTAAGAAATTACATACATTACCTCTTTTTTTTAAGATTTATTTATTTTAGAGAGAGCACGTGGCAGGGGCAAGGGGGAGCAGAGGGAGAGAAAATCCCACGCAGACTCCGTGCTGAGCGTGGAGCCCGACTCAGGGCTCCATCTCATGACCCCAAGACCAAGAGTCAGACGGTCAACCAACTGCACCACCCAGGCGCCCCCATACAGTACTTCTTTTAAACATTTTAACTACCATGTGCATAAAATATCAGAGTCCCCATTTTAAAGATTATGTATGAGGATCACAGAGATTAAATAATTTGGCAAGATTACTCAGTAAGTTGAAAAGGCAGGTTTTGCCACTCCTGCGTCTGTAAGCTGGGCAATGAGTTCAGTTGAGAACCGTTACAGATGACCAAAGGATTGGAAAACAGAACCTTAGGAGTAGGAGTAAGTGTAATGGAATGCTTATCTGAAACCAGTAGGAGCTGACCCATATTGTGCTAACTGCCCGTAAACTCTCTGACTTACTAATCATTTGATCAAATCAGAATTTTCAGGCAAATGCTCAAAAGGCAATGTGTGCTTACAATTATTTTTCAACCTGTCCCTTCACTAACAAGTACATAATATAAAAGAAATGTAATGCATGTTCTCATTCTTTATACATACTTCATCGTATACACACTTTACTGTACGCTGAATTACGTTGTTTTGCCCTGCTAACTTGCACAAATTTTAATTTTTGTATCTTTATGGTACTGCACATCACTTACAAGGTAGTAGTTACTAAAGAAGGTATTGAATTCGCATATAAACAAACTTGTATATTTATTTCTTTAACATGGTTTATGTAGCTAATACCCCTCATTGACTGGGGAAACATTACTTGCACTCTATCAGATCTAAAAATTCTTGGGAAGTGTCTCTTTGAGCACCTTAGTGTTAGTATCTTTCTATCGGTTCTACCTCCTTGGTGTCAGTTATATTCATTTCCTCTGCTTCCCTGACTGGCTCACTTTTACAAAATAGTTGCTTTCAACTCTTCAAATGTGAAAGAAAGAGACGTTCAAGTTTTATTGCATTTCTCTGTCTCTGCAGGTGATTGTGTGGGGGGACTATGGCAGAATGGACCATAAATGCTTTATGGGTGTGGCTCAGATCTTGTTGGAAGAACTCGATCTATCCAGTATGGTAATCGGATGGTACAAGTTATTCCCACCATCATCCCTGGTGGATCCCACACTCACTCCCCTAACCCGCCGGGCTTCCCAGTCATCTCTGGAAAGTTCAACTGGGCCTCCCTGCATCCGCTCATAGTGAACTCATACCAGAGTCATTCCAGTGAAACTCTACCTTTCAGGATAATAATCTGAACCAGATATTTCATGATCAAAAGCATTGTTGGAGACAGACAATCAACTTGTGTTTTGCCTGTAGTAGTTTTTCAATAATATGTCCCACTTGTTGTTTAAAACCTGGCTTCATATGACAGAACAAGGCAGTTTATCAAATTACAGTAAGAGTCAACATGCTAGTGAGAGTCACTGATGCTTCTGACAAACAGAAAAAGAGGAAACTTCAAATCCACACAAACACACACACACACACACACACATACACACACAGGCATGCGCACACCCCAAATTGAACAAACTGGAAACTCTCACTCTGAAAAGTTGTATTTTACACATTTCTGCACAAACCACAAGCAGTGTTATTTCCCTGGTGTTTGAAAAGTTGTGTTCTTCTGTGTGTTTTTGTGTGTGTGTGTTATTTGATGGGTTTTGGTTTCTTGATTTGTTTTATTTTTCACTGTATTTGTTATTTCCACTATTTTTGGATATGTCATGACAGGCCTCATGATGCTTACAAAGACCCTTCCTTTCTTTTCCCAAAAGCACCAAAAAAGGGCTGAAACAGTCTCTGTGGCATCTCCCCAAAGTGTGCAACTACCAGGCAAGATGAGGCCAATGAAGGGTTTCACTGGCTTTCATTTTATAATCCTTCAGTCTTATGTGCGGAAACCCAGAAAACAAAAAGTTATCTTCTGGAACAAATAATCACAGAATCACTTTTTTTAAATGAAAAATAATCTGTTTGTGTTCTAAAAAGTTAATTTATTTTTTCCATTGTTTTTCATGGAAGACTTTTAAAGAAGTCAATCTGCAACTAATGCTGGGAACTAAAACTAACCGCATAATTGTACTTTGGAAACACTCCTTGTAATAACTTTTTCTTCCTGATATCTCCCCATAAAAGTATATGCTCGTGTGTATAAACCATACTTTTGACTTCCCAAAATGGTGACTAGAAACAGATTTGAGCCTAAGACACTTTCAGCTATGCCCAGGCTTCTCGGCCATGTCTCAGTGTAGACACACCCATCTGCCCTGGAAAGAGCATGGTATGAGCTGTCCAGTATTGCACTGGAAATTCCAGCTGAAATATTCTGCACTAAAGTAATGTTTTTATCCAATTTTAATTTACATTTCTTTGAGATTGATGCAAGCACAAAGCTTGACTTTTTAATGCAAAGTATCTTACTTTGGGGGGTGGGGAATAAAACAAAGTCAACTTTCAACTTGCATTTTCTTCATCTGAGTTTTTCTTGGCCTTGAATTTCCCTTGTGACATTCTGTATACGTGCTACAAAGTGCAGACTCTGCGAGTGCACTGATATGTTCTCCCTCCTTTTATGAGTCACTCAATTTTTGTGATCACACAAATAGAGCAGCATGACTTGGAACTGTTCAAAGCTGCATGCACGTTTTGTTAAAAAAAAAAGTAAAAAAGAAAAGAAAAAATGAAAAAAACCACAAAAGGTTATTTAATAATGTATGTTAGTTCCACCTTAGGCCAGCTTGTATGTTGCATGTACTTGTACAGTTTGCTCGTTAATTACTATACTGAAATAACCAAGAAATCTAAGCCATCCATTTTTGTTATAGACATTTTGCAGGTTTTAGCCAGACTCCGTCTATGAGTTTGGGGTGAAATGTCTATAGATGGACTTTATTTTTTACCCTCCGGAAAACGTGATGTAGTATGGACCAAATTCCTTCTAATTAATATTTTGGTGTAGATTCCTACCGTGGGGCTGTACCACATGTAGACACTGTGTACACACTAGGTTTTAATCCATAGACATACTGCCTGCACCAAGTGAATTATTTATTATTATTTACACATGCCAGAATTACCTGCCCATCATTCCACAGGGCACAGATTGACCACTACTCACCATGCTGAGCAGGAAGAACTGAAGCATTGGTGCACTTCTACTAGATTCCGTTCTGTCTTAGTGGCCAACAATCAACTAATTATAATTGGGTAGTATCTTTCTATTTTGACCACTTGTCTTAACACTCCCCTGTGCTTTTAAAATGAACAACTCATGTATGTAAACATGTTTAATAAAATTTACTTTTCATGTCAGTTGGTAGCCATCTGTGTTCTATGTTTTGCCAGATTTTCATTGTGGGTTCTATGGTGCAAAATGGGAGCCAGATCTTGGGAAAGGGAGGCTGGGATTTGTTGTCTGCTGTGGGCATTTGACTTGACTTGTCACTGCCCTATATATGTCTTAATCTACGCCCAAAGGGTACTTTGCATCACATACAAGTTTTCACTTTGTCAGCCTGTCTAAGTGAGCACATGACTATACTTCTGAAAAGTGGCATTATTAAAAACAATAAATCTCAGTAAGAATCAAATGGAAGGTTGTTTTTCTGCTGCTGTTTGAGTGTGCTAATAAAAGAGACAACTCTCTTGTCCAATTGCCAAATCATTTCCAGTTATGTGACATATCAGAATATTAACTCCTGCGTCTCTCATCAAAGCACCTGGTTCCTCTTTCCATCATCTTTCCTTGAACCCCTGACTGATTTGTAGATCTTTGCCTTAGATTAGGCCAACTTAACAAACCAAGCAATCCATTAAATTATCTTCAGTAGATCTTAGGGAATAAATATATCTTCAAATACAGTAGATGAGTCTCTATAAATAATATGTTAAAAGATAAATTATTAGTTTTCTTAATTTAATTTTACAACTCTTCCTTTTCTTCTCCAAAAATGTGTTCATGAATTTCATAATCATCGTCCCCACAAAATACTTGGTAAGGAATAATTTCATATTCCAGCTTATTTGTAGTAAAGTAACTGTTGGGATCTAGTCTCCACCTTTTAAAAGCCCTTAATATTTTTATAGACCACACTGGCTTTGATTTAAAGCAAAATAAACACAACTAAATCAATATCAAATTTGAGACAATAAAGCAATGTGAGACATGTCACTACCTCAGTTGTTTAAAGTGTTTTAAACAGTTGACTGAATTTTACCCTATTGAGTCAACCAGTTGTTTGGTCTACAAGACATGAAATTATCTGTTAGGTTGGGTCAAGAAGACAAAAACAACAGATCAGTTCAGTTTACAACAAGCCGTCAGAGCTGAGCTGTTTAATGCACATAACTTGGTGGGGGAGGCAGGGCAAGTCTGACTTTAAAATAGGAGGCAACTGAGTACAGCCTTAAAATTCTTTGTCTAGACAGAGACAGAAAAGCAGAAATCTCTCATCAAATCAGGTAAGTCTTCCCAGCATTATGACTTCAGGGCCTACAATGGTAGAGAGGAAGTAACCGTAGGAAAAGCAATTTTGCTGTCTTCATGGTTTCTTGCTGACTCTGACAACTTAATATCCGGAAATCCCAGCCTGAGATATATGATCTGGTTATACTTAACCAACATTATTAAGGGCTTTGTTGGGTACTAGATGTTATGGTATTTACTTGGGATGTAAAAATGAAAAACAAAACAAAACTGACCCTGTCTTAAAGGAGCTCCTTGTCTACTAAGAGAGAAACCATGCCATAAAGAAATAATTACAGCAATGTATTCTGATTTGTATACAAAGGGCTATGGGATTACCTTCAATTCTCACAATGGCCCTAAGAGTTAAGAACTCTTATAACCCTATTTCACATAAAGGATCTGCAGCTTGCAGAGGTTAAATAACCGGCCAAAAGTCACATCACTGGTTAGTGATGGAGCTGGGATATGAACCAAAGTCTGACTCCAGAGCCCGCCCTGCTAAACACTTTGCATCCTCCATTATGCCCTGAGAGTGGAGCTAGATCTTTAAGAATGAAGAGTCCATCAGATGGGAAAGAAGGGAAAGAACCCTAACCCAGGGGCGCCTGGGTGGCTCAGTCATTAAGCGTCAGCTCATGATCCCAGGGTCCTGGGATGAAGCCCCACATCGGGCTCCCTGCTCCACGGGAAGCCTGCTTCTTCCTCTGCCACTCCTTTTGCTTGTGTTCCCTCTCTTGCTGTGTCTCTCTCTGTCAAATAAATAAAATCCTTAAAAAAAAAACTCTAACCCAAACCATTCTGCCTCAACGCAACTGCCAACCAGTTCCAAGTACTTTACCCATAAGCATCTTTACTGTAGATATCTTGCCCACAAGTATTTTTGCCACAAACATTTTCACCACATAACTCATTGGCTATCATGCAATTTTGCCCTATAAGATAAAAAAACAGACAAAAACTGACTGATGGTTTGATTTGACAGTTTGTTGGTTTCATCAACTGGTTGACAGCTTGGTTTCATTTCTCCATTGACACAGTATTCCCATTTTATACTATGTCAATCTTAGCTCTCATAATGGTCTACAGAGCAAAAAAAATGTGTATAATATAATGAAGGACTTCAGAGACAAGTACTTAGGTACAGTCCACAAAACACAATCTGTTATTTGCACAGCACTGCCATGAATCTACATACATTTTAAATGTATTCAAATATTTAGTATTTCACAATAAAGGGTTTTTAATTTTGTTACTCATTTTTCATGTCTCATTCTGTCCTTTTTAATGAATTTTTATTCGTTAAAATTTTATTCATTCTTTTATTTTTTGTGGTTTTTATCTTTTATAGCAAAATTACTTTACAGCCAATTAGCTGTGTGGCAAAAATGCTGGTAGCGATTTTTTGTAGCATTACAGCTAAGATGCTTATGTGGAAAATACCTGACACGTTCCCCACCAATAAGGTGGGGAACGTGTCAGGTATTTTCCAGTTGCATGTCTCTAGTGCTCTGCTGTTACCACGGGAGGTGGGGGAATAGGGAAGGGAGGCAGGTGAACTCTTCTCCATCTGCTGAGCTTTCTTTCTAAGACTTCTGTCCTCTAACTCTCTCCTCTGCATCCTCCTCCGACTGCACTCACCATTTGCATTATTAAACTTCTAGAATAGATCATATCAGCTCTTAGGAAGAGTATTAATAAAGGAGATGGACCAAAATTGTCCTTAGCTGAGCCTCACACTTATCCTTTGGTTTCAAGGTAAAATTGTCTTTTGAGTACCTCTACCTGACTCCTTGTCCCTAGTCCCAATGCATAGTGCCCCTGAATTCTGCATCAGTCACAAAAACCTGCACCTTGGGGTTGAACTGATCGGCCCTGAATCCCAGAGTCATGTAGCATTTCAGTCCTCCCAGAGTCAGTCCATATGGCCTCTTAAGTTATTTGCTCCCAAAAATAGATTCCATGACTCCTTATCTATGCATAGAGTCCCTTCTCTTCAGAGGAGCTCAGAAGTTACCAGGCCTTACCCAGCTCCCACACCCTACCTCCCATCCCGGTTTCTCAGGTAGCTCTCAAGAAGACACAACATATGCAAGTCTTCACAACTTCCAAGTGTAAACCAAATATGGTCAATATCATGGCCATCACATGACGCTTTTATTAGTTGGTCTCACACAGGTTACTCTATACTCATGGCTTGGGACAAAGTCTTACAAGTTGGGATTTTTTTTTTCCTTTTTTCTTTTTCAAATTGCCTCAAAGAGATGCTCTGGGGCCACTGCATCCCATTGCTGCTAAAACTTTTTCCTTTGTCCCATTAGCTCCCCAAATGGGCAGCATCACACACCCCCCACACATCCACCATGGGTATATATGTGATGATCTCTGATAACGCGGGTCAGGTCTTCACTACTGAGTTCTTCCGAATTATATAGACCTTCCAGTTTATCCCTCCTTTTGTTTTCACCACCCAACTTCAAACGTGGTCTCTTCTATCTTGGCTCCAATACCTCAGCTACTGTTCATTCATAACCCCAACATATGGTTGCCAGATCAAACACAGACTATGCAGATGAATTTCATGTGAAAAAAGGGAATAATTAAAATTAAGCATGATTTTAAAATTAGTTCTTTTTATCAGAAATTCAAATTTATTTTGGCATTCTGTATTTTTATTTGCCAAATCTGGCAACCTTACCCCTATTGCCATGTGGTCTGTGCACCCCCACCACTTCGCTGATACGCTATCTAGCCACAGACAGATTCCAGTAGTCTTTGCACAGCATAGTTATTGACCCTCTCTGTATCTACTACTGAAGATTTCCTTCTTGGAAGTTTTTCTCTCCTCTTCTTATGGTCCCAGTTTTCCAACTTGAAGGCAAGATTTTGTTCCCAATTCTTTACTCCTTCTGAAACGATGATACATACTCAGATCCATTGCCACGTTGCTTGGCAGTGCGCCTCACCACAGAAGAGGCTGAGAATATATATATCCCTGTCCCATTGACTTTGGGTTTGGCCAGATGATTTGCTTCTGTGTTAGTTATTTCACTCACAGGGAGTTACTGGACGTGACATAAGCAGAGGCCGTTCTCCCCGGGAAGGGCTTTCTGCAGGGAGGGGCTGCTCGTTCAACCTGCTCCTTGAATAAAAGACACGTGTAACAGACCTGAACCCAACTTCCAGGCTGAAACAGAGCTGCCCCAGCTGACCTCCAGATCTGTGGACAATAAACAATTAAAAGGTTAATTAGGTTAATTAGAGGTTAATTAACTATTTAAAAGTTATATTAAGAGCTGAATTAATAAAACCGTACTATAGAACATATCTGTTAAATGGAATAATAATACTACCCTCTTTGTAGCATTATTTTGAAGATTAAGGTAAGTAATAAATACTGAATTCTTAGGATAAAATCTGAATGCATAGTAAACAGCCCATAAATGTTAGCTATCATAACTTCTGCATCAAAGACTAATATTCATCGAAGTTAAATGTATGAAGACTGTACACGAACATAGAACTCTTGCGCAGATCAACTCTTTAGTGCCTGCTTATTTATTCAAGCCACCACCACTGCTGGAATGTTCCTTCCCTGTACCCTCAGATAAGACGAGAGGAAGATTTGTCTCCACTCGGGCCACAGAAGTGCTAGCTGCCATGGCCCATACCACATCTGCTTTCTTCAGCCCACTCCTGGCACCTCAGTGGGGCTGTTGCTCACTCCTTTTCTAAGCCAAGCCTGGCTTTTAGTCAGGACCACTTCCTGGAAAGCAAGCAGAGAACTCCCTGTGACCCAGCCCAGCAGAACCACTCTCACCAGCGTTTTTGGTGCCATTTCCTAGATAATGTAGTTAACAGTTCTTGCCATTTTTCTGTCCCGGGAATTCTCAACCTCTCAATGTTCTCTGCCTGCCTCCCGCTATGTGAGGTTACCAGCCTATACCGTACCCGCAAGTCTGCTCCTACATCTCCGAATCCTCCCCAATTTTCCCAGGTGGAGAGGAACTTACTTTCACTGAAATCACCATCTTGTTCTTTCTCTCACTGTGTAGGCCCTGGCTAGCCCTCTTCTTTTAGATGCTAGAACCTCTTTCATCTTCCTCCATAGGCATTTCATTCTAGTACTCCTTTCCCTGTTGTACAATCCATACAATCCACAAGACATGACCATGGCTTTTCTGATTAGCATGTATTTTGTTACCTCTTCATTCCTCTAGCTCTTCCAAGTTCTATCAATACATAATGTAAAATCACCAGAAACTACACAAGCAGATCACACTAATTTGTTCTTGCCATCATTTTTACTCCACCATACATTCACCAAGTTTTTCTGTAATGTTTTGCTTTTGGTTTTTATTGTGTTAATTAAAAATTCTTACATTGGCTATGCATTTTTGCCAAAGGTATTTTCCCTTTTTTTCCGAGTTTTTATTTTAATTCCAATTAGTTAACATAGAGTGTAATATTAGTTTCAGGAGTAGAATTTAGTGATGCATCTCTTACATATAACACTCAGTGCTCATCACAGCAAGTACTCTCCTTAATACCCATCACCCATTTAGCTCATCCCCCACCCACCTCCCTCCATCAACCCTCAGTCTGTTCTTTGTAGTTAAGAGTCTGTTTTATGGTTTGCCTCTCTCTCTCTTGTTTTCCCCTTATGTTCATCTGTTTCATTTCTTAAACCACATAGGAGTGAAATCATATGGTATTTACCTTTCTCTGACTTATTTCACTTAGCATAATACACTCTAACTCCATCCATGTCCTTGCAAATGGCAAGATTTCATTCTTTTTTATGGCTGAGTAATATCCCATTGTATATATACCACATCTTATCCATTCATTAGTCAGTGGACACTTGGGCCCTTTCCATAATTTGGCTATTGTTGATAATAATGCTATAAACATCAGGGTGCAGATGCCCCTTCGAATCAATATTTTTGTATCCTTTGGGTAAATACCTAGTAGTGCAATTGCTGGATCATAGGACAGTTTTATTTTTAACTTTTTGAGGAACCTCCATACTGTTTTCCAGAGTGGCTGCACCAGTTTGCTTTCACACCAACAGTGTAAGAGGGGTCCCCTTTCTTTGCATCTTTGCCAACATCTCAGCCATTTCCCATGTTGTTAATTTTAGCCATTCTGACAGGTGTGAGGTGGTATCTCATCATGCTTTTGATTTGTATTTCCCTGATGATGAGTGATGTTGAGCATCTTTTCATGTGTCTGTTCGCCATTTGTATGTCTTCCTTGGAAAAATGTCTGTTCGTGTTTTCTGCCCATTTCTTAACTGGATTATTTGCTTTTTGGGTGTTGAGTTTGATAAGTTCTTTATAGATTTTGGATACCAGCCCTTTATCTGTAGTGTCATTTGCAAATATCTTCTCCCATTCTGTAAGTTGCCTTTTAGTTTTGTTGACTGTTTCCTTTGCTGTACAGAAGCTTTTTATCTTGATCAAGTCCCAATAGTTCATTTTTGCTTTTGTTTCCCTTGCCTCCAGAGACCTGTCTAATAAGAAGTTGCTGCGGCCAAGGTCAAAAGGGGTTGCTGCCTTTGTTCTCTTCTAGGAGTCTGATGGTTTCCTGTCTAACATTTAGCTCTTTCATTCTCTTTGAATTTATTTTTCAAGATATCACTCGTTACCTTTTTTTTTTTTTTTTTTTTGCAAATAGATGCACATGATGTTGTTTGTGTGTTCTACACTTTATTATTTAGTGTCTGAGAAAATAATTTTCTTCTATGGACCTGTGCTTTCTTCTACCACAGGATTCAGTATGCTTTGGACCCCTGCGGGACCTGGTGAAATCTATGGGCTCCTCCTTAGAATAGTATTAAACTCATTTAAAAAGTACATAGGATTCAAAGGAAACTATATTGGAAAAATTAAGAACATTTTAAAAACACTTTATGATGACCTATCTAATGACTATTTTTGAAGTGGTGATGAGCATAAATGATAGTTCAAAATATCTGCGACAACTGTAATGTGATATAAAAAGATCTCTGATTTTATTGACAACAGGTCATAAGTACTGCTATGCTATGGCTCTGGCTTGTTGCCTACAGTAACAATTGAAAGAAATGCTCAATTTCAATTAGAGGTAAGAAAAATGAAAGAAAAGAAAGGTATAGTTTTATTGCTGTCATTGTTTTTCTCATCCAAGTTCACAGACCTACTGGATTGCTTCCTGAGACCACTGTAGGGGTAATATAGCCCATTGCATGGTCTCAGTTTACCCTGGCTACAATTACCTTACAATTTGCCCTGGCTCCGTGTATCCTGCTGACCAATTACACTCTCATATCTGCTATAGTAGAGCTCGTGACTACTGTATTTATTTTTTTCTTTCTTTTATGCTTTATTCCAATATTGTTATAATGAAGTGGCTTAGTGAAACTCTTGGTAAATCCTTCTGAAATTATTCAAGGTAAAAACAATGACATAAACTAAACTTCAGGGCCTGGTACGTAGAAAGTGTACAAAAAACAATACTGTAGAACAAACGAATGACAGGAAGATCGAGAACTCCATTTTCTCCCAGATCACTGTTTTCAATCTATTAAAACTCAACCTCCTTTGGATAAACATAAAAATTTCACCTCTAATATAACCAATATAAAGTGTTCTGTGATAACAAGATCCAAAATATTCCTATTTAATTTTTTCTTAATTATCACAACAGTATAATTTTATTTTGTTTTTTAAAACTATTGTCTTGGGGCGCCTGGGTGGCTCAGTTGGTTGGGCAGCTGCCTTTGGCTCAGGTCATGATCCTGGAGTCCCGGGATCGAGTCCCGCATCGGGCTCCCTGCTCAGCAGGGAGTCTGCTTCTCCCTCTGACCCTCCCCCCTCTCATGCTCTCTCTATCTCATTCTCTGTCTCAAATAAATAAATAAAATCCTAAAAAATTAAAAAAATTAAAAAAATAAAAAGATAAAACTATTGTCTTTTTTAAAATGATATTTATTTATTTATGTGAGAGAGCACGTGCACATGCACACAAGAGCAGGGGGGGCAGAGGGGAAGGGAGAGGGAGAGAGAATCTGAAGCAGAGTCAGTGCTGAGCACAGAGCCCTACGCAGAGCTCCAACCCAGGATCACAAGATCAAGACCTGAGCTGAAACCAAGAGCTAGATGCTTAACCTACTGAGCCACCCAGGTGCCACACAACAGTATAATTTTAAATTAAACTCTATAAATCCACCACCACTCTTGCTAACAGTTGGCCTACTGAAGTCTTTTCCTCGAGGATTTCTTGTTTTTCTGAGAGCAACTAGAGCCTAAGGTCAAAATCTCTTCCAAACTGTTCTTTTGTAAATGTGTAAATTTTCTGTTGATATAAAGCAAGCACACACGTCCAGAGAAAGGGGTGGAGGAAGAGGAACTTTGTCAGCTAAAAGAGCAAGAGAGGGGAAAATTCCTAGAAACAGTGAGGAGATGAAGAGCAACTTGACCCAAATAACGGATGTGTATTCCTGCCCCATTCCATGACACAGCAATAGCTCAATCAGCAATAGCTGATCTGACTATACCCCAAAGTCAAAAACCAGTGGCCAGTCATTGTTTGACTTCCCTTTTGTACTGTAATGTTAGAATTGAATTTTTCAAAAATTTGTAACAGGTCACTATGATTTAAAAGAATTGGTTTTGAAGATGCTATTCCCTATATAATAAGATAATTTCCCATATTCTCCTTCTCTATCTTCCAATTCTCTCCCAAGTGTGCCACACCCACAACTCCTCCCGTCTAAATGTCTTTTGATTCTTCTGCTCTAATGAGAAGGATGCAGATTTTCTCCTGTGTTCTCCACCAAGGACCTACTTGTTACTCATCTGAGCCCTTCTATCCTATCTGGGCCCTACCTACCTCAGAGGTAGCCGAGATCAGTGCTTCTTAAACTTCAATGTTGCAATAATTCACTCAAGATCTTGTTATAACTCAGATTCAATTTTAGAAGTTTGAGGTGGGACCTCAGGTTACATGTTTCTAAAAAACTTCCAGGTAGGATGTACTAAGTAATTTGAAAGGCTCAGTGCAAAATAAAAACACAGGGGTCCCTCGTTAAAAATTATTAAGAATTTCAAGATGGTGGCAACAAGCATTAAGCCAAGTGCTGGGCCCTTCCAAGTGCAAGGCCCCACGTGACCGCACAAGTTTATGTACACCTATGAAGCCGGCCCCTGTTCTCAGGTGATGCAGGAGCTGGTGGATCTTACTTTGAGTAGAAAAGTGTAAGGGCCCCAAACTAGAAAGCAAAACTTTGTGGTTAGCCGTCCTTTTCAGCAGCTTTTTCTCTACTAAGAATAGTGCCCAGGTAAAACTGGTAATGATTTTCCAACCATTTAGATTTCAGATTCATTTGATTAAAATTGGTAAGTTGATATTTCTGAAGCAATGTTCTGGGAATTCTCCTCTCCTTCTTTTGGAACACTGTTTCTCTTGATGAAGTCTTTCCAAATGATATTCTAGAGAACCGAGGGACAGTTTTTTGAGCTTGTCTCTACATATTAGTAGAAAAAGGTAGAAGATCCCAGAATCCTCACTCTTGCTCTAACCAGAGCTCTGAGCTTGAACCTGCTTGGCAATTTCACTAAAGGTTGGGGAAGGAGAGTGTTGGTGTAGGTCAGTCGGGAAAGTTCCACTGTTGATGGAGACACAGAGAGAATTCTTCCAATCTAATTGAAGCCACACACCAAATATGACTCTGAGCTGTGTAAATCCTATTTCTTAGGAAATTAGGCCATCAAAACCCCAGTAGTTTAGAGAGTTAAACAAACAAGCAATCTAACAAAAGTTCCAACAGTGTAGGGTTAGGTGGCCTCTCGGTTCCAAATTAACGGGAAGCCCAGTAGCAGACAGGGTGTCCGCCAGCCTCCTGAAATCTGACCCTCATCATCCTCCCGCCCCAGATGCCTGCCTGTTAACTACCACTACAGCACAGGGTGGGTGGGGATTAAGAAAAGAATTGGAAATTCAAAATGGTGTATCTATGTGGTATGTTTTCCCCCCAGGGAGGCTGTACAATATTTGCGAATTTCCACTGCTTTAATAACAGGCAAACAGAAGTTGTATTATATGGTTCTTCTTAATATGCAGTTTCAAATCTCACCCTGCCATAACAGCTAAATGCCAAAAGCTCAAAATTATAAACAAGGGTTTCAGTCTCCAGTCCAGGGCCTCCATGCCGGCCCTCTGTTGGTGAGAACTGAAACCTAACAAATGGGCGTGGTGGCACATCTCAGCCACAAGAGGGCAGCAGGGCTTCATGCAGCTGGAGGAAGCCGCCAAAGGCAGAAGGACCTTCTGAGGGGGCCGCACCGCCGTGGAAGTCTTAAGTGGGGAAGACTTAGACTGTGACTGACTAAAGCTTAAGTCAAGGACAAAACGTATGGGGAAAGCGCCTTTTTCAAGGCATAAAAAAAAATCTAAGAGTATAAATATTTCATGACTATAAACATACCCAAAATTTTCCTTACATTTTTTTCCATCGAGAAGTAGTCAAAAGGTCTTACTTTGTTGAATGAATTCAGAGTTGTGACTCACCTTCCTTAAGGTACAGTGAGTTCATTTCAGTCCACAAATATGTCTGCTCAGAAAATAATATTTCGTGTATCTAGTGGTAAACTGCCCTGTCTCCTGGGCTCATGCCGCCACACTCCCCTGTAGGGGCCACACAGAGCTGCCACGCCAAGGCCAAGTGCCTGAAATGCCAGGAACAGAACATCAACAGCACTGAGAGCAGCTTTCCAAGGCAGGACCATTTTTAACCCTTGGAAGATTTGGGAGAGGTTGTTTGTTCTCTAGGGTGGCCATGACAAATGACCGCAAACTTGAAGGCTTAAAAAAATGTATTGTTTTGCAGTTCTGGAGGCCAGAAATCTGAAATTAGTGTCAGCAGGGCCAAGCTCCCTCCCAAGTCTCTGGTGAAAAATCTTTACTTGCTTCTCCCAGCTTCTGGTGCCTCCCGGCGTTCCTTGGATTGTGGCAGCATTAATTACTCCATTCTCTGCCTCCATCTTCACATGCCTTTCCTCCCGGTGTCCCCTGTGTCATCTTCTCTGTCTCTTATAAGGACCGTCATCATGGGATTTAGGGTCCACCCTAAATCAGGACTGATCTCATCTCGAGATCCTTACCTTAATTACATCTACTCTTCTTCCAAAACCGGGTCACATTAAGGTTCCAGGTGGACTTTTACACACCATTCAGCCCCCTACAGCTTGGAGGTAGGTTATTCCCTGACATCTAATTATTCTCACCAGAATTATGGAATCTCAATCAATCTGAACAGTAGCCTGTAAATATTGAGCCAAAGTAGCAAATTTCACTTGACTATGAATATGGGAGTTTCTGAAGAAGCATCATTGCTAAAGAAACCCCCTTCCTCAGAGATGTCTCTATGAACTTTTCTGCGATCTAGGACATGATTTCCTTGTAACCTAAGCCCACTTAGGTTGAGAGCATTTCAATATTATGTGTGTGTGTTTAATAATAGTCATAATAAATGCTTTTCTAATTCATATACATACTGTAATAATGACAAAAACACTATAATAATGACAAAAACATTCTATTTGGATTAGTCTTTTGTGATGAACAGGTATGAAAAATTGGATCTGGGATCTCATTAGCTATGTGTCACTGGGGAAAAAGGAGGGCGGACAAGATGACCTACCCTGCTTGCCTAAGAGGAATATATATTAAAGCGTTTTAAAATACTGAAAACCCTGTAAGAATGCGAGGTGTGTTTTTCTTTCTCGCCCACTTCCGGAGCAAGGACAGGCACACGTGTCGTCACAGGAATACAGACATAGAGCCTGAGCTCTGGCTACTGAAAATCCAGTCCTCGGACCAGCAGCAGAATCATCATCTGGGAACCTGTCCGAAATGCAGATGCTCAGGTCCCACCTCCGACTGAATCAGAACCAGGTGTTTAACAAGCTCCCCAGGTGGTTCACATAAGACACTAGGGTTGGAGAAGCCCTGCCCTAAACGATCCCTGTGTGGAAAGGTTCATATACTCAAATGGCGATCCTCCACAGTTTCCCCATTTTTAGGCGCTCCTTAGGAACCCCCCTGGTGTGAGCGGTGGTTGGCAGAGAGAGAAAAGTCACTCTCACTCTGCTATGTGGACCCTCTTCACAGACAATCCCCAGCCAGCCTGATTATAAACCATAATCACAACGCCTGGCTTGGACATCAGGTGAGCTCAGTTTTGATTACCGTGGAAGATCAATGGGGCTATACTGACTGGGGAACTGTACAATATCCTGTGATTTTCACCCCAACATTTTAGCACTGTAGTGTGGCATTTTCCTACAAGCAGCTGAAATAGTAACAGCGAGGGAGTGCCATGCACATAGTTAAAAAAAAAAAAAAAAAGGATAAGGAGAACAAAAGAGCCCATTGGAGAATCCTTTGTTTTCTCACTGGTGATTCCTTACAGGAACAATGTGAATAATGATGACGTTCATCTCAATAGGGAAAGACCCATGATACAAAAGCATATCTGCTTTGAGGTGCCCAGATGACAGGTGCTCTACAAACACAAAGTGATGGCAGCTGGGTTGGCATTTTTGCAAGAGGGAGAGGCTCTGGGGTGGTCTCTTGCTTTTTAAAAGCAGAGAGGGTGCTGACATTGCTGCAGGGTTTCACTTGGTCCCACTGGGGTTTGGTGAGCTCCCTGGCCGGGCCCTGGTTGCCAAGGAAACGGCTGCGGGAGAGGCTGGGGTAGCCCAGGTTCTTGGTTGATTGGTGGAGCTGAGAGCAGATTTCACATGAAGAACATGTGTTTTGAGTTACCTGGGCAAAAGCCCAGGATGACCAGTGGAAAGGATCATGCCCATCTTCTCCATTAGAGCTCATCTGAATAGAAACTCTTAACGGTGAGGGAAGTAGCCTTCTTAGGAGCAAAAAACAGGAAGTGCAGACCTTACTAATCCTGGACTCGTGTGCTCTGCGGGGAATCACTGTCTTAGCCTGGCACAGAAGTCTTACCATTCTTAATTTTCATGTTCCACCGACCCTGTAAGTTAGGTAGTGTTGCCCAAACGTATCGAAAAGGAAACGGACCCTCAGAAAGGTTAAGTCAGTAACTGAGACCTGTGTCAAAACTCGTCAGTCGCTGAGACAGCGTTTGTCTCCAGGTCTCTCTGAGGCAAAGCCATGTTCTTAACCCTTAGGCCAGAATATTCTAGGGGTCTGCAGTAAAGAATGCAGACCTCTTGTAGTGGTGAAACCATCCTGGGTGACAGGGCACCAGGCATTCACCTGGAGCAAGGGACACATGATTAATAACGTCAGTACAGTTACAGACAGGGCACAGTGGGGGTCGAATCCGCGGCGCAGTCATCCCTGGCTCCATAGTCTTTTGCAAGTAACCTTGACACTGTGCTTCCCATCAATCATCTTCAAATCAGAGCAAACAATATTACTTTCCTAAAAGGGTTACTGTGAGAACTACATTAGACGAGGTATGCAAAATGCTTACTACAATTCCCAACACATAGTAAGTGCTCAGCAAGTTATAATGATCATCTATATTATCGGTATTTCATATTAATTATTGATACTGTTTCTATTATAAAAAAGGCTTTTTCTTTTTTAAAGCTGAGGATCATTTGACTATCCCTTCAAAATCACCCCTCCTTTCAAAGCTTAGAGAAGCCGAAAAGGTGCCACCCAAGAGAAGAGGAAGCATTCTGTCTGGTCAGTTGGCTTTCTCATCACAAACTCTCAACATGTCATTGTGGGAGCTGCATAAGTCATTTGACATCTTTTCTACACCCCATGAAAGGAGGTAGTAAGAGCAAAGAATACTTTGTGGAAGTGCTCTGAAAGCTAAGAAGTACCACACAGAGACTCTTATCTTATTCCCTGTTCACCAACTCAAATTCATAGAAACATTTTCATTTTTCTTCCCTATTTAATGAGAACAGGTTGGAAAACCTTTGGGTCTCCTCACCTTTTCACTGCCCCCACTAGCTTGTTAGGGGCCAGGAGAAGAGAAAAAAAGCTTTTCTTTCCAAAAAACTCAGTAACAGCTCTTTTGAAGGACACGGTCTTCTCTTTATATTTTTGGGCGGCCTTTCTATTTCCATAAATTCATTGTCACATTTCCCCCAGCCCCACACCCCCAATCCACACTTAGGAGACTTTGCCCGGTAGAAACCAACTACAAGAGATTTGATAGCATGGATGCATGCTTCTCTAGCGACTCTGCAACCACGAGCTGCCCATCAGCAGCCGTGGGGCGGGGCCCATGCCACGCAATTGCCCTCTTCTAGTATTTGCTGCCAAGGCTCCACCTCCTCCTCAGATGAGCTGCCTTGGTCCTTAGTGCTTCACACGTGTACATGACTGATACATAGTTCTCCATTTCTAGGGTTCTTCCAGCTGTCATAAGACCTGGGCTCTGTGGATGCCACCGTCGATGTTCATTGTAACTGGACATATTGGTAACATCCACAGAACACGATTTACCTTCTCCAGACCAGCGGCGGCCTCCCGAGAGCTCCCTGACAGACAAGTTGCAGAGCTTGCTGACTTGTATCCCACAGTGTTTGTGCAACTGGGTTTGCTTTGCTCCCAAGTGTTTTGTTTTGCTTTGTTTTGTTAACACTGCGAAAAGGTAATCTATTTACGGAAGAGTGATTTAAAGACATTACGGTTTTCTTTACAAACAAATGTAGGAATAGGAATTGTCCACTTTCTAAAAACTCTACATTTCAACCCTCCACTATTACTATAATCCCCTACATTGCCTGTATCAAAGGCAGTCCCCCTCCCATCTGACTCTCCGAAGAAATTTCTAGCATTTCTTCATTGTCTTGGGTTCAGGCACTCCTGAAAAATTTTCCGGGCACAAGTCATAGAAGGGCAGGTGTTTGATGGGCAACGAAAAATAAAACCACCAAAAATGGGAGATCTCTCCTTATACCCTGGCTCTGCCAAGATCCCTTCCCTGTGCAGTTCAGTCATCTGTGCTGAGAGCAGTGGGCAGCCTCTGGCTCCCAGCTCAGGCTGTTGGTGGGGAGCTGCCTGGTTCGTGGACGAAGGACACATGCAATCCTTGGTGGTGGCATACTGCTGAGCATCTGCACAGTCAGAGGGCTAGAAGGGAACTAGTGAGCTTGTTGAAGAGAGTATGTTTGTAGGCCCCCCTGGCATCTGCTGGTGGTAATCCCTTCTGAACGTACAGAGGACACTAAAGAGGGCTATTCAGTCCCTACGTAGCCTTGTCGAGGGATAGGAGACAGACTTCCTACTGTTCAGTTGATATTACTCTGTAGATAGAAATATTTCAGCCCAAATATTCATACATTTCACTCAGTTAAAAAGAACCTTTGTTTTTGTAGTTTATCTAGTTATTACGAGCATAGCCTTGCTTGAGATTCCTGCTGCTTTTCCACAGACAATCCCAGAAAGTCTGTGGTTACAGGCAGGACCGTCTGAACGTGCTCAACACACCCAGGCTCTCTAGCCTTGAACCAGACAGGCTCATCTTGGCTTAGTAAAAGTAGCCATAAACAGAGACAGAAATGCGGTTAAAACATTATATTTAGCATTGCATATGCTTAGGTCAAAATCAGCTTTACAAAACAGCAGTGCTAGAAATCTGGTGTCGCTCCCTAAATGTGATTGAATCCTGAATTGCTAGAACTGGCAGGAACCACTTATTTTATAGAGGAAGTAACTAGGCCTGGAAAGGTAAAGTGACCTTCTCACACTCCAGGGCGGGGGGCAGAACCAGGACTAGAACCAGATTATCATGAAGCCCAGGACCACCCCCACTGATGTCTCTGGGTCTCTTGTTTTTGTTTGTGCATCTGAATTAGGAAATGATCCAAACTGTTCGCAGACCTTATCTCATTTGATTGGCACACGTGTTGTATTGACTTCTATATAAAAACCTATTAAGTGAAGACGGAAGCTTCCTGGACTGATTTTCAATTCCCCCTCCTCTGCCTCTGGAGTTTACTCCTCAACTGGAAAGATCTCAATTTGGATTCATTCCAGCAGCGTCAAAATGCCAGAAGTCACATCTGTGTGCACAGAGGCAGATTTGCTCTCTTGTTTTTCCTCAATACAGGCTCAGGGATTTGAGTGATCTGAGCAGACTCAGGAAGAATTATTCAGTGACAGACACACAAAGGAAACAAGACAAAAAAGACAGGAGAGAGATTTGTTTTGGAAGAGTCTGGTGTTCACTCCTGGCTTTTGCTGACATTCAGAGGGATTAAGACGGAATGGAGGAAAAATGACTGACCCAGAGCCCTGCTTGCCTCGGAAAGTGCTGTTCCTATAGGTCCCTGCGTAGTAGGGGGGAGGGGGGAGAGGAGGCAGGGCTGTGGTGGGGATCCCTGAGGAGGCAGCCAGGCCAGCACATGGCATGCGCGTGCACTGAGGGTTGTCAGGAGGTTTGGATTCCTGCTCCGTCCTGCCACGAGCTTGGGCAAATCATTGACTCCTTCTGAACCCCCTCTTCTGGGACATAGGAGAGCTGAACCATATCAGTGGTTTTTAAACTTATTACTATTGTTGTTATTACTACTGTTACTGTTATTATTATTACCATTTGCAGCAGTAGCAGGTTTTCTTTAGAGGAATGCAAAAGCCTAATCTGTAAAAGAGATCTCTTTATTGGACTGGCTTTGGTGGTTGGGGGAGTGATCACACTTGCATGCGGGCCCTCCCTGCCTGGGGCCTTGGAGCAGCCCCCGCCTGCTCCGTGGAGCAGAGCCTGAAAGCAAAGGGCTGGTCTCTCAGGCTCTCTCATTTCTTACCTTATTACTTTTGCTCCCATGTAAATCTGTCCTCTGTGCCAGGTACCTCCTAACACATCACCGGGAGGGGGAGAGAATCCAGATGGTTCATCTCATACTCTGATCCCCAGAGTCAAAGTGAACAGTGCTAGTCAGACAGCACCGAAGAGAAGAATTGCTGCCCTCCTACGCGCACACACACACACACACACACACACACACACACCCCACAACTGAATGGTTTAAAGACTCATGGCTGAAAGGTAGAACTTAAGAAGATTCTTGTTGCTAAACACCATTTGATTAAATCTATTTCTCTTAGTGAATACAAGGTAGAGCTATATGTAAATTGACATGAAAGTCCCTTTTTAAATAAGAGTGATAGCAAACAGGTACATTTCTGTTTCATCTCTCTCATCATTAGGAGTATCTGGACTGTTACTTGGTCCTGGCATTTTTGTTTGGACGAGAATATTGCTAGGCACTGGGCAGTGACATCTTCCCCTCCAGTCCTTTTGTTTTTGCTTCTTTTTCTGTATCTCGTGTGAAAAGAATGAGGTTCTAGATCATGATTTAATGCAACAAAGATTTTTCTATGTAGTATTCAGTGGAGTAGTAATAGGTAGGCTTTCCCCAACTCCCATTGATTCCTTCAGCTCCCAGTCTTTAAAATCACTTCAGTAATTTACAGATGCAAACTGTGAGCCTCTTTCTGAATGCCCATGTCTCTCTGTCAGTGTCATGTACCTGTAAGTGTTTATCACCCTAAATACGATTCTTACAAATTCGTAAAAGATTTTACAAAATCACCACCAACCACACTTTAGAATACATTTTTCCCCCTGAAATGTCATGAGCAACCTTGCCTTAAAATGATCGCAAATGCAAGAGGGAGGACGCTAAGTGTGAATTCCCTGTTGTTTTAGAATTTTGGCTGAGGCTCCAAAGCTGATAAGGAAGAGTGTTAATTGTCTGTACATTCTAAAAGGAAATGCCAAAGCATCTAGGCAAAATTTGCTATGTGGTAATCCAAAACACAGTTTGGCCACCTTTAACTCCACACTCCACTTCTAGGGTATTTATTTTAAAAAAGGGACTGCGACTCTGGAAAACAGTATGGAGGTTCCTCAAAAAGTTGAAAATAGAGC
>NC_138376.1:53487853-53525979 GCF_054177405.1 Leptonychotes weddellii
ATATTGATATATTATTATTAAGTAAAGTCTATAGTTTATATTAGAGTTCACTTTTTGTGTTGTACATCCTATGGGTTTTGACCAATGTATGATGACACGTGTCTACCATTACAGTATCATACGAAATTGTTTCACTGCCCTAAAAATGTCCTGTGCCCTACCTGTTCACCCCTCCTTTCCTCCTTCCCTGTGAACTCCCGGCAATCACTGATCTTTTTATTTTATTCTCTCCATAGTTTTGCCTTTTCCAGTACATCATATAGTTGGGATTATAGGGTATGGAGCTTTTTCAGACAAGCTTCTTTCATTTAGCAATATGCATTTAAGGTTCCTCTATGTTTTCTTGTGGGTCAATTGCCCACTTAAAAAAAACGGTTAAATGATATTCCATTGTATATACCAGTTCATTCACCCATTTACCTGTTGAAGGACATCTTGGTTGCTCTCAAATTTTGGTAGCCCCTATCTTTAAAATGGAAATGCTAGATTAAATGGAATGTCCTAAATTTCATTCACTTACCTTATAGAGTATATTATTTGTTATTTCTGAAATGAATATACAGGAGTGTGTGAATGGAGTCATAGATGGTCAAGTAAGTTGAAATACAATTTTTTTTAAAAGAATACAATCCAGCTTAAAATTGTGTCACTTTTAAGTATCTATATATTTCATTGAGCATCTGTCTTATCTGGTATTGGGGGCAGATTTATGCCTCTCTGTAAAACTTATTGAAGAGATTAATGGTAGCAATAACTGTTACAGGAAATAGAGACAATAACTACTATTTGCTTTTGTCTAAAAAGAAGGAAAAATAGAAATAAATTGCAAATTTAATGAACTGGTAGTCAGCTGTCAGAAGAAGCTGTGCTTTCACATAACAATGAGTATACAGTAGCTTATAAATCATATTTAGGACAGAAAGAACTTTCATAAGGAAACATAGTCAGAATTAATGGGGGTCTATACAGAATTCTTCCCTGTTGATTCCCTACCACCTCTACTTCCTGTTTCTTCTCCATTCCTTGAAAATCGGTACAAATTCAAGTGTCAGCAAATGAATTGTATGAGTAGTTAATAATCCATCCTGCAGGGAGATTTCATTTAGTTAGTCCAGGTCATCTTCTTAGAGTGTTCTTCCCTTCTTTTTAGCAGGCCTGTGGGAAACCATACCTCCCATAATAAGTATATGCTGGACATATGCTCAGGGTTTTCCTGGGGGGGGACACTGCAATAGTATGAAACACGGTACCCACCCTCTAAAGTTTACAATCTACATAGGGAATAAAGATATGGACACATGCCACAATCCTGAGCAATATTGTATTGTGTATACTTAAATGTTAGTTTTATACAGTTCACCAATTAATGAAATAATGCAGATGGGAGGGAAATCATCGAGACTCAAGGCCAGCTGAAATAGGATTGAACTGGGACTATTAGAAACAGGTAGTATTTGGATAGTCAGGGAAAATGGAGGACTTGGGAACTGGGGCAGACAAAGTACCTGTCAATGAGAAGACTAGCAAGATTGGCGGAAGGCATTAAGAACAAGCTATTTGATCTAAATCTAATCCTTAGGGCAGGTGTAGACTAAAAAATAGCTCTATGTCTTCATGGGGTTCATATCTCATTTCCTCAGTAGCTGGCTTATCTCTCTTACTTTGCAATGGAACCCCAGAGTGTTGGTTTCTCTTATGACTTCTATGCATTTAATATAATCTTGTTATATTGGATTCGATTCATTTTTATTTCTCCCAGGTGCAGGTTTTCAGTAGACAAAGGACAAACTGGAAATCTGTTCTAGCCAATTTGCTATATCAAAATGCACCCATAATGCTCTGTTTACTACCCAGGTTGTAGAAAAACAAATAATCAGAAATCTCCTTTCGCCTTTTATATCACAGAGTGGTGGTAAACATTATGATTGCTTCATTTTAATGTAGTTTTAATAAATGTAATACTAGAAAAAATAATGTCAAATCATGTGACTAACAGCCACTACTGAAATATCCATAAAGGTGACAGTGTGTTCTGCCAAAACTAAATTCACAGTTGGTAGACATTAAAATGCTAAAATACATGAGTACATCCATACTGGGCTCTTAAAAGCACTTTTCCTTTTCATCATCAGATCTAGCACATGATTTTCACAAGATAAGAATGATTTGGGGTTTCCATTTGCAACATCATGGGCAATATTAAAATGGTCGTTACAGTGACCATCATAAAACTGAGAATACTGGTTTAAGTGAAAACCCAAGAGTAGTTGGCCTGGACAGAACAGGCAATAGCCAAAAAATTAAAAATAAAATAAAAATAAAGTAAACTTTCACAGATGAGTAAGTTTTTAAAGCAGATTTAATACCAAAAACTCTGGGAAAACTTTATTTTACTTCATCATCACTGTTCACTTAACAGATGGTAATTAAGGAAAGAAGTTGAAACCTAAAGGCCTGTTAAAGTAGCAACATTTAAGAAGTTTTAAGGCAGTCCAAAATTTTAGTGCTTGCCAAATTTATATTTTAATTAACGTCTGTTCAACATATTGTATTCCTTGGCTTCTTAGTCACATACTCACACTCATTTGTGTTCAGACTGACTCACTCAACTCATCTGTTCAAAATCCTTGACCAATCTCTCACAACACTTAAACAGAGGTCCCGAGTACAAATAGCTGTTCTCATTGTTTTTAGAAATCATTTGTGGAATATTTGGATCTTCAGTCACCTCAGCAATGGTTACAAAAAGAGGGAGGAGAGACATGGGCCCGGTAATGGTAAAGATCTCCTAGTGTCCAGAAGCTAAATTTTTGTTCAGCCATCACTAGAATGTCCTACATATGTCCCTAAACTGTCATCCCGATCCTCCTCATCTCCCCCAAGCTCATGCCACAGATTCTTTCATTCCTCCTATCACCACACTCACATACAGGTTTTTTTCAACTGTGTTGTTAATCCTGTAGCTCCAAATTCGAGAAGCACTACTTTGGGTTGCTAACACCACTAGTGTAGTAACTTCTTCCTTTTATTTCATTTTTTGATATCATGATACACTTTTCTGTCAGGGTGTAACTTGCCCTAGAAGCTGCCTGAGAGGCTTACGAAGCCACCATAATTCTCCAACCTTTCTAAGGGTCTCTGATCTTCTGTCATCCTCCTTCCCACGATGATGCCTCCACAAGCACATGGACTCCTTAGCCAGATGTCTCTGCCATCAAGGAGTTTCCAGAGTCTAACAGGACAAAAAGCAGTAAACCAGTACTTACCCTTTGACATTGTAAGCACTTATGGAAGTAAGAATGTGCTATGGGAGCAGAGGGGAGGAAGGCACTGACTGCACCCAAGAGTGTCAGAAGAGGTTCATGAGGAGATTCGTCAAAGGGGAGAGGAGGCACATACTACTAAGCAGAAAGGAACACATGGCCAGGGCTCAGCAGCCTGCCCAACATAGAAGATCCCAGAATCACAAGGGGTAGGGCTGAAATTACTACTGTACCCAGGGAGTACTGGGTGATAACACAAGGAAGGAAGAAGAACCCAGATTTTGAAGGTTCTTTCATGCTTAGCTATGGAATTTGCGTTTTACACACTAGGCCATGGCATATCTTTGAAAAAATTTAAAAAGAGAAGTAAGACCTACCTCTCATTTCAGAAATAGAACTCCAATAGCAGTGATAGAAACCTCAGGGCATACTTTAAGGATGTTTTGGTTTTAAGCAGCATGAACAAATGGGCCAAAATTAATAAAAAAGGATAAAGCATTATCTCATTTCTTTGAGGAAATTATTAACAACTAAGGCTATGGACAGAACCAGGAGGGCTATTTAATACCAAGGAGTTATGGGCAGTCTACCTAAACTGGCACCATTAAAGTATGTCAGTTCCACCAACTCTTGGTCACCTTGTCCCTCTATTCAAAAACAGATATTTCGGATTTCTAGAGGAAAGAATCTGATTGGCCCAACTTGGATCATCATTCATATTCAGAAGATGGGGCTAACTAGGGCGCCTGGGTGGCTCAGATGGTTAAGCATCTGCCTTCGGCTCAGGTCATGATCTCAGGGTCCTGGGATTGAGTCCCGCATCGGGCTCCCTGCTCCTTGGGAGCCTGCTTCTCCCTCTGCCTCTCTCTCCCTCTGCCTCTCTCTCTCTGTCTCTCATGAATAAATAAATAAAATCTTTGAAAAAAAAAAGAAGATGGGGCTAACTAACCGAAGCATGGCCATTAAGAGACCCATCTACTGGAGCTGGTGACTCACTATAAATTGAGTAGTCACCTACCAAAGAGAGTTAGAAAGCAATTGTTCTATACTAAGATGGGGACAGTTGAGATTAAATGGAAAATTATATAGCATATTCTATATATATTTGTTTGTCAGAAACAACATAAATTTGGTAAATAATTGAATATGGGAAATGAAGTAAACTAGAATGGCTTTTCTGGCATGGAAGATGGGCTAATGGCATTATTAGTCATCAATATAGAAAACAAGGAAGAGATTTTAATGGAGAGATGATTGGTTCCATTCAGACCTTCTCAATTTGAGATGCCTGTGTGCCATGCCCACAAGGAGATAATCAATGGAGAGTTGAGATCTGATTGGGGAGCTCAAGGAAGACAAACCCTGGTTATCCTTAGTGTGACTGCATCCCTAGAAGCCATGGATATGGATGCTATCACCCAGGGAGACCACGTTAAGTAAGAGAAGGAGTTGAACAACAACTCGTGACATAGAGAAGTCAAGTAAGAAAAAGAAGTGTTAATGTATTTATTTAGAAAATTATTGGTAACTTTTGTGAACAAAGGGATGACGCAGTATAGAGGAGACATGGTGACATGTGACCGAATAACAAACTAGAGGTGAGAAAGTATAAACATTGAGTTTAGAACAGTATTATTCTTTCAAGAAATTTGTCCAAGGCAAGAGATAGAATGGACTGTATTACATTGAGTTGTTTTGTATCTAGTGACATAATACATTAAAAAGTTTGGAAAATACAGAAAAGCATAGAAAGCATATATTAGAAACTTTAGTAACAGTTCAGAAGAAATGGACATGAGCATTTTACTAGTGAGGAAGAGATGTTTATAAAAAGCTGAGAAAGTAAATAATTGATGACAAATCTTTGGAGAAAGCAGTAGTCATTGTGAGGGATTTGTTTTAGAAAGAATGAAAACATTCTGTGAAATGGGAAGTAAACAAGAAGGAAGCTGAGAAACTTGTTAGTTTCTTCTCACTAGGAAGTAGAAGATAAGGCCATCTGCCAAGAAAGATGGGGTAGGGGACTTGAGTTAAAGTGAGGTACTGAACTGAAGATAGTGGTGGGAAGTGGGAATGTAATCGTTCCAAGAACAAGGAATTCAAAGCTGCATAAAAGGCTCAGCTGATGTTGGAAATCATACATTTAAACAAACTCCAATCTGAAAAGTTTATGAGATTCTTTTTCTTTAGCAGGTTTCCCAAGTCGTCAGATAGGAGGAGAAAAGGTAAATGGATGAATAATGGAGAAATGTGGCTTCACATATGTGAGATTAATAGAAAATATATATAATGGTCTCTGCCCCTGGTTCCTTTAATTAAAGAGAGCAATCAAAGACCTACTGATCACAGTTAATTAAAGAACAAATTTAGTGAAAGTAAATGAGAGTGGAAGAGAGAAAAGAGAGAAAAGAAAGGTGTGGTTGTGGAGGGGAATATCAAAGTATTGTTTTTTACTTAACAATTCAGAGAAAGAATATTGGTTAATAAGACAAAAGTAATTTGATTTAAAATGACGATGAACCTAAGCTTCATCTATGGGATGGATTGTTTCCTTTGGAAACTGAATTCTTCCAAGGTTATGGAAGGAATTGGAGGAAATATGATGATTGAGACAAATATTAAAATCCTGAAAGTATGTGTACCAGTGACATGAAAAATAGTTCATGATTACATTGTTTATGACCAGAGGGTGGTAGAGCTGCACACTATGAATCTAAAAACAATTCTTTGTTTTTTAGAGAAATGTGAGAAAGCAAAAATTCCAAAGTGGCAATGGAGAATAGTATAAATGTCTTCAAAATGCCTTTAATTACTTAGGAGTGGGGCAAGAAGAATGCTGTTAAATCAAAATACTCTATTAATAAATATAATATACTTTTGGGGTGCCTGGGTGGCTCAGTTGGTTGAGAGTCTGACTTTTGATTTTGGCTCAGATCATGATCTCAGGGTTGTGAGATCAAGCCCTGCATCAGACTCTGAGCTCAGCATGCAGTCTGCTTGTCTCCCTCTCTCTATTCCTCCCCAAGCCCCCTCCTCCAGATCATGTGCACACCTGTACTCTCTCTCAAATAAATAAATAAAATCTTTAAAAAAATACATAATATACTTTCAAATATGCTAGTTTTTATAACTCTGATGTTTCATTTTTTAAGGTATGTTTGACATGTGAAAAATAAAATAAGTAAATAAAATTAGTACTTAAATTTAAATATGAGACTAATGGGAGGCTTACTATCTTGTGAGGAAACAGACCTATTTGGTGCTAAAATAGGGAGTCATCCATTTGTCAACAGAAAAGGCATCTGTTCATTTATTGTTAACATTTTATGTTAGCAGTAGAAAAATATCCTCAAAACTCCAGAAGGATTTCCACTTAAGAATACTGTACATTTCCAAATGACCTGGGGTAAGAGGTTGTTAAAAAAAAAGTCATGGAATGACTTCCAGAAACTATTCATAAGAGCAGGTGGCTTTTTATTTCCAGCAAGTTAACCATTTCACTTGTTATAGTCCCTCTGAAGTCTTTAGGAGATGTAACAGGGGCTGTAGGAAAGAATAAAACAGGAGGCTATTCAGAACCACAACTGAGTGCCCACAACTCAAAAAAAGAGAACTTTTCTGGAATATGTTTCCAGTCAGAGAACAATTAACTAATGATTATATTTATGGATGGTTATGTTTCATAATAAAATGTTCAAAGTATTATAGAACTAGTTGATAAATTATCAAAATTTTTGGGAGTCACTCTCCAGGAACAAAATTTTAAAACACAAACTAACACCAAAGTGTTAACAGAGATTATCTCTAAGTGGTGGGATTACAGGAGCTCTTTTCTGTAGCTTCCAAATCCTCTATAATGAACATCTATAAATAGTTTCCAGAAGCCATTCCTTCACTTCTTTTGATTACTGACAACCTCGGATCTAAATGTATAATGTTCCTTTTGTAATCCTAAAGTAAATAATTAAAATAAAAGGCAAAATATACATGTAGAAAATTTTTTCTGGGTTGATAGGTAGAAAATTTGGAAAAATTCAGGAAAGCAAAAATTTTAATACTTGGATTTTTCTTCAAATTGAAAAAAGGAGGAATATATAAGAAAGAGCTCATGGTTAGGTCTTTAGTTCTCCCCTAATGCATTATTCAGGGCCCCACTCATCATTCCTTCTCTCTCCAGGACTGACTCAATTTGCTCTCATCTCCTAGCTACCTGAAGTCCTACAGTTTGGATGTAACACTTAATGTAGCACTTAAGAATTTTGTGATTTTAAAGATAATGTGTTAAGAAAACCATACTTCCTTTTACAAACACACGCAGAGATGTGCCTGCAGTAAAAAGGCCCATTATCTTTAGAACCCTAACCAGTTTAAGACTCTCTCAGTTGAAAAGGGCCTTCAGTCTGGGTCTTGCAAAGGCCTACTACACCTTGCCCAGAGGAACCAACTATTGGCAGGGTTAACTCACTGAAGAATTGAGAAGAGGATCCTTTTTGAGAGAAGCCTGAAGACATGCCACTCTTTCTGCCCAGAGATTAGTGCCATTAACACATTAAGAAAGAGAAAATTCTGTGGCTTTGACAGTTAACACCAATCAGAACATTTCAAGAACTTTCTCAGAGAGTAGCCTATTTATAAGATGGAATTATTCTTTCTAGGGTTATGCTGAAATTATTTTCCTTCCCCTGGGCCACCAAAATAGGAATCCTGTATAGACATACTTTGAACAATTTGACATAAGAATGAGTTGATAGTTTTTTCCTTCAAGAAGAAGAGTGCCTTGCTGTTGTGTGCATGTGTGTATATTTTGTAAAGGAAAACTGTGAATTTGTTTAACTTTTGTCTTTAAAATCACTTTCAAAAGTAGCAAGCCCTCATTGCTGGACAGGTGCTCAGCATTTGGTTTTGCTGACCCATGTAATGCACAGAAAGGAGAACTGAAAAACACTTTGAAAGTCTAGATTAATCTAGATTATAACTGAAGAACCCTTGATGGGCAGCTTAAGAGAACAAAAGACGGTAGAAGGCACTCAGCCTAACATAAACTGAATTTGGAGACTGGACTGGGAGATTTAGAGAAGGGACATTCCCCAACAGTTTGTATTCCTGGTGAGATAATTGAAGAGAGAGGGGAAAAGAGGCTTTGAAGTTGCTTTCTGTGTGATATGAATATAAACCCCTTTTCTGACACTGGGTTGAGCCACTGCAATAGAGATTTAAGTTTCTTTTCAGTTATTCTGGGTTTCAGATTTGTGTTTCTTTGGCTGACACAGTATGTTTAAACTTACTCAAAAAGGCTGCCTGGCTTTGTGCAGGTGATATGAAACCATCAACTGGGAAAGGTTTGCCACTAATCTGAAATACTAAACACCAGAGAAGGTGTCATCTTACAGATAATGACTATGTCTACACTTCGGCTGATAAGCAACTTCCCAACCAGGAGTCTTCCCAAGGGTGGATTTTGGGGGCAGATACAACGGTGGAAATGTCCTAAGCAAATATAACAGATAACACAGAGGTACAGGCAACCCACCAGCAGGAAAGAGAGCAGAGTGCTCCTGCCCAGCCTGATGGTAACTGACTGTTACACTGAAGCTGAACAACAACATGTGAAGGAGAAGACTGGCGGAGGCAAAACAGAGGGAGGTGCAGGCTTTCTGGGAAGCAACCAGGTTCTGTTTTGGTACAGTGTGTTCCACTTTTTTGTGTGTGAGTTCCACTTTTTAATTGTATTTAATTAATCTTGATTCTCCCCTGCTGTCCTGTTGGCATCTTTTAATACTAACAGTTAATTTCCACCATTCATTTGGCTTTGTTCTTGTAGAAAGCAGTTAGCCATTTTCTCTCATCTTTACTACTGAAATACTCAAATCACAGTTGACCCTGTCAAATGCCCATCTTCCAGGGCCTTAAGTAGGCGGTTCAGTAACTCCCCAGGAAGTGACATTTATATTCTACATCCCTAACCCTTAGCTTACCTCTCTTCTTGACCATTTCCCCCACCACACAAAAGAAATCTGTGAATTTTTCATGTAATTATGACGTCCTGGGTCCAAATGAAGAGTGGATTCATGCATTTCTCTACATCCAAATAAGTTATATAGAAATGCTTTTCTGAACTTCACCAACAGGGTTACACTTCTGCTTTTTTCATAATACATAATGTTCTGGTAAGAGTCCTATTGGAATTAAAGGTCATTACTAGCAAGGAGAACATTAAGACGAAAGACCCTTCTTCAAGGATCTCAGCATTTCCTGACAAAGTGAAAATAAAAGAAATATTTCTAAAGAAGGAAGAAAATCAAATGAAAGTCATTCCAAAAGAGCACCATATGGCCCACAAGATGTGTGGGTATGGAAGGCTCGTGTGCTGAGGGAAACACACAGATTCTGGAAATCAAAAATGAAAACCCCCCACAAAGTAGGTCATCCCTCAAAACCAGATTCCAAGACCAAATTTCTGTCGCATTAGCATCTCATACTTCTAATTTAGTTTACCTCTGTTGACAGAAGTGTGTCTTTTAAAAGTGAATTCAATTCTCATCTCAGCATGGTTCATATTTGTGGTATAGCTAAATGGCTTCATCTCAAGGGTGATGTTGTAGAGCATATGTTACTCAATTATAACATCATTTTCTGATTTGAACAAAAAAAGAGAGATGTACATCTGAACTCACTTTGAAAGCATTTATGTGCAAAATTACTATCCTTTACAAAAGCTAGCTAGCATTGTCATAAAAGTTGAATGAAGATTCAGAAGTAGGAAAGAACTTTTTTGGCTTCCTTCAGGGCAGAGCTTTTCAAATTTGGTACTATTAGCATTTTAGGCTAGATAATTCTCTTTTCTTAAAAACAGAATTTATTTTTTAGAGTAGTTTTAGGTTCACAGCAAAACTGAGCAGAAAGTACAGACAGTTCCCATATTACCCCTTGCCTGCCGTAATTTTCTTTTTTATAGGAAGCTGTTGTGTGCATTGTAAAATGTTTAGCTAGCATCCCTGGCCTCTAAACTCTAGATGCCAGTAGCACTCCCCAATAGTGACGAACAAAAATGTCACTAGACATTGCCAAATGTCTCCCGGTGGGCAAATTCATCCTTGGTTAAAAACTACTGTTTCAGAGTTCGGCCTTACCCCTACAGGAAAAACAGAAACCAGATTCTGTCAAGTTTCTTAAGAAGCATCATTTCTGAACCCTGTTTAACTGAAACAGAAGAACTTGGCGAGACATTTTATAAGTATTTAATCTCTTCAGACAAAACCACTACAAACTCATTACAAATATTTTAGAAAGATAAGACAGTTGGGGTAAAGGAGAAGGAACTGGGAGGAGGAGGCCAGAGTTATTCCTTAAGAAATCTTTTGCACAAGGAGGTAATCTAGGGTCTTTCTCCAGACTTACATG
Organism: Leptonychotes weddellii; assembly: GCF_054177405.1. Classification (NCBI taxonomy): domain Eukaryota; kingdom Metazoa; phylum Chordata; class Mammalia; order Carnivora; family Phocidae; genus Leptonychotes; species Leptonychotes weddellii. The sequence continues at coordinate 53,498,518 of NC_138376.1, forward strand.
TGCAGATGTTCAATACACTTGAAAGAATTATTAAAGAATTGATCAGATTCAGGACCTCGATTCACGGGAACAGAGCTTACAAGAGATTATTAAATAGAATAACCACAACTATTTGTTAATTTGCAGTGAGAAACATCACTGTGAAGCAGAACTGAAATACACACTGGCTATACTACATAGTTTCCTCAAGTAGGTTAACTATATGGAAACTCAATTGTTGGAGGGTGCTCAGTAAGCATGGAATCAAAACAGGGTAAGGATACTTGTGATCTGACAGTTTAAAGGGCATCTGAGTTTGCTTAGCCTGAAATACCCCATCTGCATCTTGGGACCCTTCCCTCTGCCCCAGGGTCAGCTCTGGGGGGAGTCATGTCTGAATTAGTGCTCCCACAGGTTAATGGGCCAAAGAAACATCAGAAAAACTTTTAAAATTCAGATTCATGGGCTCTTCTCCCAGAGATTCTTATTTAGTAGTACTGAGATGGGGTCTGGTCACCAGCATTTTTTTTTTTTTTTTTTTTTTTTAGAGAGCACACACATGTGTGCATGCGAGCTGGGGGGTTGAGGGGGAATTTGGCAGGGAGAAGGGAGAGGCAGAGGAAGAGGGAGAGAGAGAATCTTAAGCAGGCTCCATGCCCAGGACAGAGTCTGACATGGGGCTCAATCTCAGGACCCTGAGATCACTACCTGAAGCGAAATCAAGAGTCAGACGCTTAACCGACCAAGCCACCCAGGCGTCCCTGATCACCAGCATTTTCAACAAGTGTCCCAGGTGCTTATGAAACACTGGACTGTGGTTGCCTTTGTATCTGCCTTTTCGCCTCTGCTTCCATAGGGTTCTGACACTTGCTGCCCAGGTTAACAGTCTTCCTCTTGGCCTGGTAACACCTTCAGAGGTTGCAGTAAAGCCTGTCAGCCTAGAAAACTTCATCTCTGTAGGTGACGCTGAACATATGGGTGTTGATTGCCATTCAGTCAAAGTGTCAGCATATCTATCTCCCTTATTTCCTTACTGGGATGGAGAGCAGAAAGTAGGGATACAAGTTTCAATCCCATATGACATCTACAAGTACGAAAAACAATGTTTTCCATAAAATATTGTCAAAGGTAATTAACTCGAGAAAAAGACATTCCTCTCTTTTAAGCAGATTGAGACATTCTGGTATTGGTTTTAGTTATTGATATTAGTGATATTATTAAACAGGAGAGCAGAATCTTACATACTTTTCTCCCAGTCACCCAATTACTAAATGTGATGTTCTGTTCTTCACATTAAAGACCCATCTGTCTATTCATTCTAGAAACATTTATTGGTTATTATGAGGCAGCTGTAATTTTTAGTTTTTGAGACACAAAATCTCTGGTCTTCAGTGCAGAATTCTAAGGCTGGGACTGAGGTGGGAGCAAAGAAACAAGCAAAGGGTCTCTGGGTTTGAAGAGAAAGACACAAATAATAGAGTAGGATGTGGTATGGAGGGAGAGGGGCACCAGGCAAGGCTTCTCAGAGCAAGTTACACCTGAACTGAATAGAGAGGGTAAAGAGGAGCTCACCAAGCTGAGCAAGGAAAGGATGGCATGCTAAGGAGGAAAATGAGAAGTATAGAGACAGAGCGGTGTGAGAGAGTCTGGAGCATCCTGAGATCTCTGTCACTGGTTTGGCTGGAATATGGGGTATATAAGGGATGTGGGATGTAATGGCAAGTAACCAGGAGCCACACCATGAAAGATCTTATACAAAATGCTGAGGAATTTTGATTCTGTAGATCAATGTGAAGATGAGACCTCAGATGCTTAAAAGCAAGGGGAATGACATGAGATACTGTATGACTAAGAGATTTCCCTGTAGCAAGTAAGAGGTTTCCTAGAGTGAGAGACGAGCAGAGGCTAGAAGTTTGGCATGGGAAGCATAAGCAAGGAGAGGGCACAGGATTGTCAAGCAGTACTGAACATCTTGCTGCAGTTTCAAAAACTTTAATGCTTTGAACAATCCATTTGTTTTGGGGATTTTTTCTGGCAGTGCTCAGAAGTCCAGTTACATAGCAGAGAAAGATGATGGTTGAATTAATTCACAGTTGCATGTGTAATTTTTCTAGATCGGGAAGTGAGAATTTTTAGGTTTAAACAAGAGATGTGATAGAAGGTGATGGACAGGGAGGAAGGGGGAGGGTCAAATATATAAGGGCTTAATGAATTTGAGGAGCATGTTTGTGGTGGTAATGAAGAAGTTAAAAAAAAATAGGGAGCTAGGTTGTGATAAAGAGTAGAATACGGAAGAATAACATTTAAGAAATAGAACAATTCTAGGTGAGGAGTCAATACTGTGTATGACCCATGTAGGATCTGTGTCATAGATACCTTTTCCATTATCCTCCTCATGGTAATTAGTTCAGATACACAACACAGTGATTCCACAACTCTGTAAGTTATGCTGTGCTCACCACAAGTGTAGCTACCGTCTGTCACCACACAATACCATTGACTATATTCCCTATGCTGTACCTTTCATGCCTGTGACTTATTCATTCCATAACTGGAAGTCTGTACCTCCCACTTCCCTTCACCCATTTTGCCGATCCTCCTACCCTCTTCCCTCTGGCAACCACTAGCTTGTTCTCTGTATTTATGGGTATGTTTCTGCTTTTTTTGTTTGTTTCTGCTTTGTTTGTTTTTCAGATTCTACATATAAGTGAAATCAGATGGTATTTGTCTTTCTCTGACTTATTTCACTTAGCATAACATCTTCTAGGTCCATTCATGTTGTTGCAAATGACAAAATCTCATTCTTTTTTATAATAGAGTAATACCCCATAGTATATATACATATACCACTTCTCCTTTCTCTGTTCACCTACTGATGGACCCTTAGGTTGCTTCCGTGTCGTGGCTACCGTAAATAATGATGCACAAACACAGGGTTGCATATACATCTTTACAAATTAATGTTTTTGTTTTCTTTAAGTACCCAGTAATGGAATTACTGGATCATATAGTATTTGCATTTTTAATTTTTTGAGGAGCCTCCATACTGTTTTCCACAGTGGCTACATCAATTCACATTCCCACCAATAGTGCTCAAAGGTTCTTTTTTCTCCATATCCTCACCAATGCTTGTTATTTCTTGTCTGTGTGTGTGTGTGTGTGTGTGTTTAAGATTTAAGAGAGAGAGAGAGCGCACACAAGCAGGGGGAGAAGTGGGCAGAGTGAGAGGGAGAAGCAGGCTCCCCGCTGAGCAGGGAGCCTGATGCGGGGCTTGATCCCAGGACCCTGAGATCATGATCTGAGCTGAAGTCAGACGCTTAACCAACTGAGCCACCCAAGCGCCCCCTTGTGATTTTGATACTAGTCATTCTGACTGGTGAAAGGTTTTATCTCATTGTGATTTTGATTTGCATTCTCCTGATGATTAGTGATGTTGAGCATCTTTCCATGTGTCTATTGGCCATCTGTATGTCTATTCAGGTCCTCTGCCCATTTTTAAATTGGATTATTTGTTTTTCTGATGTTGAGTTGTATAAGTTATTTATATATTGGGGATATTAACCCCTTATTAGATATGTCATTTGCAAACATCTCCTATTCTGTAGGTTGCCTTTTCATTTTGTTGATGGTTGCCTTTGCTGTGCAAAAGCATTTTATTTTGGTGTAGTCCCAATGTCTACATTTGCTTTGGTTTCCCTTGCCTGAACAGACATATCTAGAAAAATCTTGCTAAGGCTGATATCAAAGTGACTACTGCCTATGTTTTCTTCTAGGATTTTTATGGTTTCAGGTCTCACATTCAGGTCTTTAATTCATTTTGAGTCTATTTTCATGTATGGTATAAGAAAGTGGACCAGTTTCATTCTTCTGCATGTAGGTGTTAGGTTTTCCCAGCCCCATTTATTGAAGAGACTCTTGCTGCCATTGTATATTCTTGTCTCCTTTGTTGCAAATTAATTGGCCATATAAACATGGGTTTATTTCTGAGTTCTCTACCTTTTCTATTGATACATTTATGTTTGTGCTACTACCATACTGCTTTGATTATTATAGCTTTGTAGTATATCTTGAAACCTGGGATTGAGATATCTCCAGCTTTGTTCATCTTTCTCAAGACTGCTTTGGTTATTCAGGATCTTTCATGGTTCCATACAAATTTTAGTATTACTTGCTCTAGTCCTGTGAAAAATGCCATTGGTATTTTGACAGAGAGGGCACTGAATCTGTAGATTGCTTTGGGTAGTCTGGATATTTTAATAATATTAATGCTTCCAATCCATGGGCATGGAATATCTTTTCCATTTGTTTGCGTGACCTTCAATTTCTTTCAACAATGTTTTATAATTTTCGGAGTATAGGTCTTTCATGTCCTTGTTTAAGTTTAATCCTAGGTATTTCATTTTTTTTGGTACAATTATAAATGAAATTATTTTCTTAATTTCTCTTTATGCTATTTTGTTATTAGACTTGCCCCCTACTCTGACCCCTGAAACCACAGTGGATAGGATGGAGGACCCTGTGTTCATATTGACTATATTTTGTGGCACTCCTGACTAATTGGGACTCATTAGTTTTTCACTCCTGGGGATCTAAAATCAGAATACTGGTCACTCTCTTTTGCTTGAACTCTGGTGCTGTGGTGCATCATCATCTTTGCCAGTGCCTAAATCAGCAGAGAAAACTGACTGAGAGAGAGAGAAACAGAGAGAAAGAGAGAGAGAGAAAATGTAGAAAGAAACAGAAATGAGAATCCTTATACTCATGAGAGAGAAAATCTATTTTTCCCAATGGCTTTCCAGTTCTCAGTCTCTTTCCTTGGATGTTCTTGGTACAATTGGTTTTCCTGAGCTGATCCTGTATGACATCACTCCTTAGGGGAAAAAAAAGCTCACCCACACTCAAATTAAACAGTTCAAATCTAAACATTATTCACTTATCAGACTGGCCAAAATGTTACTGTTCAGTAATAGCTTTGGTTAGGAGATAGAGAAAAAGTAAAAGAAAAGGTAGAGAGAATATAAGAGAAAAATACTCTCATATTCATTTGGAAAGGAATATGAATGGGAACCATCTTTTTGAAGAACAATTTGGCAAAAGCTTGTAAATATTTCATATATGCATTCCTTTAGACTCAGAGATTCCCTCTTACATATTTTTAATAGTACACAAAATTTCTGTATGTATAATTCTATCCATTGTGATATTATTTGTATTAGGAAAAAAACCAAAAATTAGAAATGTGGTACATGTCCACAAATGAATTACTAATTTAGTTATATTATGATACATTTATACCATGTAATACTCTTACTATACAGCCCTCAAATGGAATGGTATAGATCTATATTTGCTGATATACAAGTATTTCTAAGAAATATTGAATAAAAAGGCAAGGTACCAGAGAGTGTGCATACTCTAATTCCATTTGTGTATATTTTTCAACTCTATACTTATATGTGCACATATGCTCATAATGTTTTCTGATTGGATACACAAGAAAGTGATTAATTTGGGGAGAAGGATTTGAGTGGGCTCAAAGAGAAAGGAAGCTTTTTTCCTTTTCATTCTATATCTCCTTTCTGCACTGTGAGTTTTTATTTGTTTGTTTTGTTTTGTTTGTTTGTTTTCAGTACGTCCATATGTTACTTTGGTTTAAAGAATAAAATAAACTTGCTTTCAAGAACAAATCTAATACGGATCATTTACACCAGGTTTACTCAAAGTACTGGTCTATGACAAACTCAGGTGCTTATGTGAGAATGTAAATCAACACTGCTTCTTCAGCAAAACAGTCTACCTAGAATAAAATAATGTCAGCTGAACTGAACAGTGTGCTTAGTGATGCAGTTGACTTACATTCCAAGGCAAACTTCTCGTTCCTCACTGGTTGGCCACAGTTCGTATGTGGTTTTCAGACCACACATTGTATAACACGGATTCATATTTTAATATGACTTTAGGAGAAATTCTCACCTCTCCCAAGCATACTTATATGTCCCAACCATATGGTTAAGGTATTTTGGGGGGGCAAAATTCCTCCCTTAATGCCCCTGGTCCACACAGGCACTCAGGGACCCAGGCTGACAGAGGCTCTGTCATCTTTCACATGTGGCTTTAATCGTAGCACTGTGTGTCAACGTGGCAAGAACGAGGATACAGTTCCCCCTAGATGCAAAGGCACCCGGGACACACAGTCTCACAGTGGACATCTCTTTTCTAACAACACTTTGACACTATGGAAGGAGAGAGTGAATCTTTTGTCTATCTCTATCACAGCAATCTATATTATCTTTTCCAGCACTAAAATATAAATCAAATAGAAATCAAATATGCTTTTTACCAAAAGGCATTGATATAATGGGGAGGTATAATTCTGACCATTAACTTTGAATATATCTTTTCATATATGTAAGTGAAATGCTTTCCTTAGCAAACTATGAATGGCAATCAATATTAAAACACTTTCTAAAGTATATTCAGCTTGAGAAGAGAGGGTAACCTGCTAACTAGCTGGTGATTTAATATGCTACAGTAACCTAACCTACTTGTGGTAGACATATTTTTTGGTTGCCTCCCCCAGACTCCTCTGCAAATAGCTCACCTACCCAAGGGGATGAATCCTGGAAATGATGCTGAAATTCCATAACCCAAACTTTTGCCAATTGCCTGGTGTGAACCTGAACAACCTGGGCCAATCAGGAATACAAGAACTAGTTAGTGTCTCCCAGGCTCTTAACCAGGAAATGATGTAGGGGTGGGCTGAGGGAGCTATGTTGGCCCCAGAGAAGAAAGGTATCACAGAGAGAAGTGGAGACGAGAAACATGTGGCCCCCGAGAGTGAGAGTCACCGAGAAAGTAATGGCTGCATTCTGATGGCTTTTCTGTTCTTGGTTTCAATCCCTCTGAGGTTTCCTTGTACTCCATCTATCTTAATGATTAACTGCCCCTTTGTTTTTATTTCAAAGTTAACTTTGCCTAGATTCCTGTTATCTGAAAACAGCCTTAGGACAACTGTTTATCAGGCATTCCTTCCAAATTTCTTGCTTCTATATATTAGGGCGTGAAGGGAAATCTTCCTTAGGCCCACAGAACTCAGATGTCTACAGCTATTTAAAGTAGATCTGACCTAGGGCCTGTGCACTGTTGTATATTGGCTTGATATAATTTCAAATTCACTTGTTTATGGCAAAAATGAAATTGCTTTTTAAGAGTGAAGTTGTTTTGATATGAGTGAAGTAAGCTGTGACAGGATGTCATCATCTCATCTGTTGTCACTGGTAAGAACTCAGTAGCCCAGCTGCTAAGGGGCCTCGCTGGGGCTTATCAATAAGAACGCATGAAGAAGCATCTATGGCAAGGGCACATTCAGACTATAAATACCGAGAGTTTGTGAGGACTGAGAGCATTCAGTCTGGGCAAGGTGACTCTTGGCTGATTTAAATAGCTTTCTGAAGACCTTGGGGCAATTAGCTCCTGCCACAGTGAGGCAGTGGTGGAAATCATGCAGCGGCCCCACAAAGGAAATCCTTATGTCTGTCAACACCCACACCATCATTCCCTAGCATTGTGCTCTAGCAACAGGAGATTTTTACTTTTGCACTGGCAGCTGGACATCAGCTCTGAATTGGCTAAGCCATCTTTCCCAAGCACCGACACTTATAAAGGTACACCTCAACTAAACTTGTACTTTCCTCCCTTCATCTCCCTTTGCTTGGAACAAGAATGTAATTAATCTATCACTGGTTTAGAATATGTTCTTTCTTCACAGGCTTATTAAGAGACATTATCCTGGGGTACTGGGGTGGCTCAGTCGGTTAAGTGTCTGCCTTCGGCTCAGGTCATGATCCGAGGGTCTTGGGATCCAGCCGTGCGTTAGGATGGAGCCTCGCATTGGGCTCCCTGCTCAGCAGGAGATTGCTTCTCCCTCTCCCTCTGCGTGCCGCTCCCCTTGCTTGTGCTCTCTCTCTCTCTGTGAAATGAATAAAATATTAAAAATCTTAAAAAAAGAGACACTATCCTGTACAATAGTGGCTTGTGAAATTATTATAATTCCCGCAGTGAACCAGTGTCAAATAAATTACTGGCAAAGATGAACTCAGTCTCAAACCCTCTTACACTTTTGGTAGGAATGCAAGGTGGTTCAGCCACTCTGGAAAACAGTATGAAGGTTCCTCAAAAAGCTGAAAATATAGCTTCCACCCAGCAATTGCACTATTGGGCATTTACCCCAAAGATACAAACGTAGGGATCCAAAAGGGTACGTGCTACCCTACGACCCAGCAATTACACTACTGGGTATTTACCCCAAAGATACAAATGTAGTGATCCGAAGGGACACGTGCACCCCAATGTTTATAGCAGCAATGTCCACAATAGCCAAACTATGGAAAGAGCCCAGATGTCCATCGACAGATGAATAAAGAAGATGTGGTATATATATATACATACAATGGAATATTATGCAGCCATCAAAAAATGAAATCTTGCCATTTGCAATGACGTGGATAGAACTAGAGGGTATTATGCTAAGCAAAATAAGTCAATCAGAGAAAGACAATTATCATATGATCTCACTCAGATGTGGAATTTAAGAAACAAAACAGAGGATCATAGGGGAAGAGAGGAAAAAATAAAACAAGACAAAATCAGAGAGGGAGACAAACCATGAGAGACTCTCAACTCTGGGAAACAAACTGAGGGTTGCTAGAGGGGTGGTGGGTGCGGGGGATAGGGTAACTGGTTGATGGGCATTAAGGAGGGCAAGTGATGTAATGAGCACTGGACATTATATAAGACTGATGAATCACTGACCTCTACCTCTGAAACCAATAATACATTATATGTTTATTAATTGAATTTAAATAAAAAAGATGAACTCAGTCTCTGAGCATTAATTTGCCTCCCCAAACAAAACAGCCACTAAATCTTTTTTTTTGAGCAACAAATACAGATGGGTCCCCTCCCATGTTTTGCTCATGCAGACACCTCTTGCAAGAATAGGTTCGAGGGACAAAACAACTGCTAATTTATTTTTAAGAATAGATTATTTACTTTCTTATTTTCCATCTCATATAGCACTAGTAGCCTCACCTTGTACTTTGCACCTGACTTTATGCAAGATATACTGGACTTTAAGATGCATGAGCTTGTCTAGTGTGCACTGGAGTTTTTTTTTTTTAATCTTGTGGCTCTTCACCAATTGTGGATTCATAATAAAAAGTCCTCAAAGCTTTTGCTTGAATGATAGCCAAACCCAAAGTGCTGATTTAAATCCTGAAACCATAACACCAGACATCTTTCCTTCTTGGGCCCACATTTACAAAAGAACACAATTGTGTGAACAGCAATAATTCAATTCAGTCATTGTCAAGGATCAATTTTTTTATACAATTTTAAAGTACTGAGAATATTTTTCTTTATCTACTTGTTTATCCCGATGAGTACTGTCTAAGTGGTTTCACAGGAAATACATTTATATTTATTCCAAAGATGCATCCAAGATCATGAGCAACATCAGTCTCATGACTTTGTAGTTTGTCTATACTACAGGAAAAAATATTTCCTCCATACTTCACTCAGCTGAGCACCTTACTCCTTTCCTACTCTGTATTTCCAGCAGGCCTTCCTGTGGTCTAAGAGAGCTTGAGAAGGAAGCTGTGAGCTGTGGGGACAGGCTGAAGTCAGATCCTCAGCTAAGTCTGAGGAAAGAACCCATGAGGAGGTTTGCTTGGCCTCTCTGCTGATTTCTAGCCTGAGATTAAGGTGTGAATGTGTGAATTTGGGAAAAGATTTATCAAAAAAAGGAGTTTTTAATCAGCATTATTTTAAAAATGTGCTCAGTTCATACTAATCCCTCCCAGACTTTCCCCTTTATCTATCATTCATGAAAACCATAGTGTTTAATGTCTTTTCCCAAGAGAATTTTAGTTTTTGTTAAAAAATAGAGGAAATCAGAGGCTTCTGGGTAAGGCAAGACCCAGAGAAATTGGTCTACTTTAGCCACTAGCTCACTGATTTTCATGGTGTAACAAGATCATGGTTTTTCACTGTTCTTTTTCTTTTTCTTTTTCTTCAATAGCAGGAATACTTATCAACCACAGAGGAAGAGATTTTTTTTTCTCTTTATATAAAGCCATAAAATGTAGCCTGTTTCTATGGTTCCCATCTCATTCCCATCTCTTGCTCTCCCTCTGTTTCTTCTCTCTCTTTCCTCTACCTACTCTTACTTAAACCAATTATTGCAATTTTCTCTTCCTTTTCAGTCTTTTGTGATGCCCCCCTCTCTCTTATACCTGCAGACATAGAGATAGTATGTTCAAATCAAATTTGTTTATTCTAACAAAAACTTGAATTGGAGACTGTCGTTTGCTCTCAATCTCATCATAAGTGACATTGATTCTGGATTTCTAACTTTCTCATCCTACAAAAGGTGATCTTCCCGGATCTCTAGTCCTTTATATTTTATTGCTCTGTACAATGACCTGTTTATTATTTAGACTTACAGCAGATCTCTTAATGACCACTTAAATATGGTGGTTATATGCTTAATAATTGTTTTCTTACATACATATTTTTAAAGAAATCCTAACCTTTTTTTTTTTTTCATATCTTTGCCTTGAGCCAAAGTCCTAGGAGGTCACCACGGTCCCTTCAGAAGCTCCAATGCGCCACACCCACCACTCTGGAGTCGCTCTGGTGGAGATGGTCCGAGCCACGTGGTTGGGGCCCTGGGGAGCCGCTTCCGGTCGGTCCGCCCTTTATCCTCGCCCGCTGGCAGCTTCCGGTATCTGCCTGACCTCCCCCAGGTGCCCTGCAAGAGGCCAGTTCCTATCCCCCGCTTTTGTGCCAACAAGGGATGCATACCCTGGCGGTGACTCACCGGACACCATGGTGTGGTCCTTCACTGCGCTTGGCTCGCTGTCGCTTACCAACCCCGGGCAGCAGGGCGCGTGGAGTAGCCGGGCAAACTTTCCCTAGTGTGTCTCCGGTCGGGTTGTGCCATCGGCCTGGGGGGTTTCCTGGCGTCAGGCTGTGACAAACACAGCCAAGCAAGCACACAGGGTCAGCAGCAACGTCAGCCACTCAATCCATGGCGAAACAGACTGAGTCTAACGCGTGCCTGCGTCCGCGTTTCACGTGAAAGCTGCCCTGGCGCACTGAAGGTAAGCAGCCGCAGCAGCTGCTGCTTCAAGAACCCCAAGGAAGTTTCTCCGTTCACAAAGGATGTCCATTCCTCCTATTTTTTTTTTTTTAAGATTTTATTTATTTATTTGACAGAGAGAGACACAGCAAGAGAGGGAACACAAGCAGGGGGAGTGGGAGAGGGAGAAGCAGTCTCCAGGCCGAGCAGAGAGCCCGATGCGGGGCTCGATCCCAGGACCCTGGGATCATGACCCGAGCCGAAGGCAGACACTTAACGACTGAGCTACCCAGGTGCCCCCGTCCTATTTTTGATTGTGAAGTCTTAGAGGATGTGGGGACGTATATCAAGAGAGATGTGGGTTCGAAGTTCACTCTCCCAGCATTGTGCCAAACGGGAAATTCCTTTTCACAATCCTGTTATTCTTCTTACCACTTCTAATAACTCATGCTATTTTGTTTATTTTGTGTTGTTTTAATTTCTCTGAGTCTCAGTTTCTTCATCTTGGAAATCGAGGATATTTGATTTACATAATTCATAGTGCCTCTTCTAACTCCAAAAATCTTGTCACCTTGTTAATAAATCAGCAGTTCTCCCTCCTTACAAACATCTTTAGAATTGCCTTATGGAAAACTAATCAAGAATATGTGCTAATATTGTGATTATCAATTAATTTCTCTAAGCACCAGTTTTCACATAGGTAGAATTAGATGTTTTTTAGACCCCTTTAAGACCCATGGTGTTACACATGTGATAGATTCTTGCTGTCTTTTCTATTTAGGATTTTTTTTTTCCACTACAGATAAATTCATATGTTTTCTGTTGTCAGAAACCAAAAACTCCAGAACCTTAGTGCATTTCCTGGCTATAAGAAAACTTAGAGCCAAAAACCTTGTCCAAATGTTGTAATACGCCAAACACTGTGGCTGAGGAAGGCATCTATTTCATTTCAAATGGATTTTGTTGTCTATTATCCTCAAATGCCTTACTTGGAGAATTTCAATTTGTAGGTGTGAGCAGAATGCAAGACTTAAATTCAATTCACAGTACAATCTCCAGTTCCATGCTGATGCATTTTCAAGTTCTTGGTTACAAATTAATCCACTCACCTCCCAATCATTTGGCAGAAGCCATGAGTAAAAATTTGTTCTCGTAGGCACCTCTGTCCAAGGATTAAGGAACTGTTTTGAGGGATTGGAGTGGGAGAAGATGTCCCATAGAGGCATCCATGGGGGCCCAAGTGGACAAGCTGTACAGAGATCATAGTAGTTTATGCAAGAATCACCTGCTCAGCCATTCTGTAATGGAACTGCTTTGCATAGGTAGATCCTGTAGGTTCCCTAAGCCTACATTATTTCCAATCTTTTATTCCCCAGCGGACATCGCCAGTGCAGCCTAAGTTCATCTGTTCTTATGCTGATGACTGCAGCCCCTTAGTTCCTTTCTATCTCAAGGTCCAGGATTATGATATTTTCTCATCAAGTCAAAGCAGTCATGTACAAGGTTAATGGTGTGCTAATGATGTGCAGTGCACAGCCTGTACAACTGTAAATAGCTGCCTTATGGAATGTTTCTTATAATCTGGCTCAGGAGAACTGTTGTTGGTTATCATTTGTAGCTTTGATCAATTCAGCACTCTTCAGACTCTAATAAATGTGCAGGAATACGTTTCTAAGTAAGGAAACATGTCTTTCAGAAATCACACAATAGGGGCGCCTGGTTGGCCCAGGTGGTTAAGTGCCTGACTCTTGGTTTCTGCTCAGGTCGTGATCTCAGGCTGGTGTCTCAGGGTCGTGAGATGGAGTCCATGTCAGTCTCCATGCTCAGCATGGAGTCTGCTTAAGATTCTCTCTCCCAGGGCACCTGGGTGGCTCAGTCGTTAAACATCTGCCTTCGGCTCAGGTCATGATCCCAGGGTCCTGGGATAGAGCCCCGCATCGGGCTCCCTGCTCCGCGGGAAGCCAGCTTCTCCCTCTCCCACTCCCCCTGCTTGTGTTCCCTCTCTTGCTGTGTCTCTCTCTGTCAAATAAATAAATAAAATCTTTAAAAAAAAACAAAAACAAAGATTCTCTCTCCCTCTGCCCCTCCCTGCACCCCCCACCTTGCATGCCTGCTCTCGCTGTCTCAAAAAAGAAAGAAAGAAAGAAAGAAAGAAAGAAAGAAAGAAAGAAAGAAAAAGAAAAATCACACAACAGATAATATTCACTGAAAATAGTTACAGCTTCTTTTTGAACTATCGCTTTTTTGTATCCAGTATGAACTCAGCAGCCAAGGCGACAGAAAAAAAAAAAAGTGATAGTGAATTCTGAGAAACAAGAAAATATATGCATTAGCTTAAATAAACTCAAGAATGTATTCCGTTTCAGATATTATTTTTTAAATAGTTGTGTAAAATAAGTCTTATTCATTAAGTACTAAAACAGTAGAAACAGGTTTTGGTTTCATCTAGTGGAATTTAGAGTCATGAAAAACTCTCCAAGAAAGATGTAGGGATATCAGTCAGATGATTCCTTAAAAAGCAAAGAGATTTAAAAAATTTTTAACTGTTATGTGCATTACCTCCAAGTCCCACATCAAGGGCTAAATTTATAATGTTTGTTCAATCATTGTTTTCAAAAAAAACCACTTTTGTTTGTTTGTTTCTATTTGCTGTGTTTCAGTTTTAGAAGAAAGGGACAACTATCAAAGAGATCATATTGACACTTCTCAGAGGAGGTTCTGGGGCTAGTACACATTGAGTTTATTTCCTATCACATCAAAAGATAAAGATGATTGGATGCTGTTGAAAACAATGATGTTATAGTATATGAGGGTCTTGAACATCCACAAACCATTTAATTGTCTCAGTTTAATCATTCTTTTTCATTCAGGAATAAGAAGAGTGCATGATTTAGAATCTCAGTAGTAAGAAGACAAAAAAATTTTAGCTGATTCCTTAGCTACATATTACTTCCAAGCTACTTTTCCTAGAAAATAAAAATCTCATGATACTCTGTGAATATAGAAATGAGACCCACATCTCTGATTTGAAACTAGTTTATGGAAAGCCTGAATTTGAAAGACAGATGAACCACCAGGTTATTTTGAGGTGTGTTTAAGAATCTCATAGAAATATTCCCCATATGCAGATTTTGCAGCTTTCCCACACCTGAAGAATACCCAGTCATCTGTAGTCCTGGAGACATTCCCAGAGTTGGGAAGTACATCTGCTTTCTGAGGAATTTTCCCCATCCACATCACAAACCAGCAAACTGAGTATACAAAGACCAATATTCAGCATTCCATCTTACCTGAGTTTGTATCCTTACTCTCTGTCCCTTCATCCTGCTTTGTCTTCAGAGCACTTAACCACTGTCTGACATGATTTTAACTATTTGTTTATTACCTGTCTTCTAAATGAGAATGCATATTATAGGAGAGCATGGATTTTTTACTATTTTGTCCTTTGTTACAACCCAAGCACTTAGTATAGTTCAGGGTACATAAAAGTCACTCAGTAAACACTTTTTGAATAAATGAATAAATATATTTTGACAAATTCCACTAGAGAATTGTCCCTTTTCCACTTTATTATGTGTCTAGAATAGAATGCTAGCTGAAGTGATTCAGTTTTTATGGCACCCTGAGTTATTAAGTAAATTTTAATAAACACTTAAAAGTTATTTTTATTATGTAAAATATCTTCTTAAACAAAATCTTAAGTGTTTGATAGTTCTTTGACTTTGGTTGCTTTTTTCCTAATTATTTCTCTAGACACTGATTAAGAGATCTGAATCCTTACTATCAAAATATAAGTTCATATAAATATAAGTTCATCTAAAGGAAATATTTTATTCCACTCAAGTGTTTATCAGGGATAGAGATAATCCATCACCAAAAAGAAGACATTCAGCAAAGCTAGGCTGTGAGTGTTCAATGAATTTTTTTTCCATAGGACACTAAACAACATGCAAAGTTCTATTAAAAATTAGTAAGATAGTGATGTGGGAAACAAAGGCAAAAGAAAAAATTAGATTTCCTTACTGCCTACAGCCCATTGATAAGTCCTTGAAACAGTGACCTTTCTTTAGGAGCTCAGCTGCCTCAATGTTGACACTTTGCTAAGGGCAAAAGGCAATCTGAGCTTAACATTATCCTGAAACCCCCCCCCCCCCAAGGATCCTGTAAGTCCACTTCAACATATAAAAATTCCTTTGGAAACTTCCTTTATCTCCCCCGCCCCCACCCCAGATATATGTTAGCAGTCATCCTCTAAGCATATAGCCCGTTGATATACATCTGAAGGGTCTCATAACTGAAGTTTTACTAAACAGTAATAAATGACCTTTTCCTAACAATAGCTAGCTCCCTCAAAGTCCTGGAAACCTTGCTTCCAAAACTCCTTAGAGACTTACTCTATCCCTAACCCTCTCCCATCTTGAAAGTATATAATCAGTCACTCCTCTTGACCCCAGTACAGTGCCTTCTGCCCACAGGTCCTGTCCCCGTGCTTTAATAAAACCACCTTTTTGCACCAAAGATGTCTCAAGAATTCTTTCTTGGCCATTGGCTGTGAGCTCCAACATTTCCACATCATTAGGACCTCTGATTCTCATTTTGTCAAGCATAAAGAACATCTTTATCTTTGTTAAAAAGAAACAAGCCTAAAATGGTGTCACTTAGTTAAGTACCTCCAAGACCTAGTACCTAACCTAACTAAGGTTTCTGCCTCCCTCTGGAGTGGGATTTTAAACAAATCAGTCTGGAATTTCCTGGTCAACACTAGTGAGATTATCTACCAGATAAAATCTCCTGCCTTCCACTAAGAGAAGGTAACACTTACTTGAAATAATCTTATCTTATGTTGATAACCTCCTTGTTTGGCCCCATTTCTCCCTATAGGATCCTTTCATTTTGTACAATTCTTGGACCTCCTTTTTACTTGCTAGATGGGATGCTGCCCAATTCATGAATTACTTAATGAAACCAATTAGATTTTCAAATTTACTCAGCAGAAATTTTTTAACACCTTAATTGGTATTTTGGGGGGTTGAAGTTTAATTTTATAAAACTTTACTCACCATGCATTATATTTAAAAAAGTAATTTTATAGTGAAACAATAAACATACCTAAGGGTACATAAAACATAAATTAGCAACTTACTGAAAGACAAAAATCTCAGAAAATTCCACTCAGGTAAAAAATATATATATACGTATATATATGTAGATTTAATTAAATTTCCTTATAATTTGCAGCCCCTTGACAAAATACTTGAGGCAGGCGGAGTGTAACATTCCTCCAGGAACTCCCGATTTAATGCCTTGCTAGAGGAAAAAACAACTTTAGCTTGACAGTAGGCCTCCAGGACCCTGTAGGTCTTCTTTAAAGATGAAAATTTTAAGGATGAAAATCCTTTTGGAAACTTCTTGTCTTTACCACCCCCAACTCCAAAGAGTATAATTCGCTCCTCACAACCCCAGGGCAGCTCCTTCTGCCCACAAGTCCTGTCCCTGTGTTTTAATAAAAACACCTTTTATGCACTGAAGGGTCTCAAGGTTTGCCTGTTTTTGAACTTTTTGTAAATGGAATTGATGTGGTTTGCAGTGTTGGGGTTCAGAGCCGAAGGCCAAGAAAGAATTCTTGAGATATCTTTGGGAAGTGGACCTGTGGGCCCAAAGAGCTGCATTGCGACTGTGAGGGCCAGTGGCGATTATATACTTTCAAGTTGGGAGGGGGTTAGGGACAGAGCAAACCTCCAAGGTATTTTTGGAAACAAGGTTTCCAGGACCTTGAGGGGGCTAACTATTGTTGGGATCATTTATTACTGTCTAATAAAACTTTAGTCCTGGGACTGTTCTGTTGTTCTTCAGAATGTCTGTGTTACTCTTGGTCTCTCCATTTCTATATAATTTAAATTCATCTTGTCTTGTTCCACAGAGATCTGTGTAGGGATTTGGACAGAGATTGCATTGAATTTATAAATCAATGTTGGAAGAACTGACATCTTTACAATATTAAGTTCTCTGACTTATGTACAAAGTATATCTCCATTTATTTTAGTTATTTAAAATTTATCTTATTAAATGTGTATGAATTCCTACAGAAGTCTTATGCATCTCTTTTTAATTTTATTAATAGTCCTTAATATTTTTGTTAGTATAAACTATGTTATTTTATAAATTTAATTTCCTAATGTTTATGGCTGGTATAGAGATATATACCAGGATGTCTGTTTAATGACTTTACTAAATTCTCCTAAGACAAAAATTTTATCTGTGGCCTCATTTGAATATTTTCTTTCAAAATTTGTGAAACATGACCTTTCCTTACCAGTTTTTATGTTTCTTTTTCCTTGCTTTGCTGCAGTTGCTAAAACCATTAGTATACAGATGAATGGAAGTGGTAATAGTGGCATCCCTAGTTTCTGTGTCAAAATATACCAGTAAGTACAATGTTTCCTGTAGATTTTTTTGTAAATTACAGTTGATCCTTGAGCAACATGAGTTTGAACCCTCTCTGTCCACTTACATGTGGATTTTTTTCAGTAAGTACAATACGGTACTGTAAATGTATTTTCTCTCCTTTTCTTTCTTTTAAAGATTTATTTACTTGAGAGAAAGAGAGAGCAGGAGCAGTGGGGAGGGGCAGAGGGAGAGGTAGAAGCAGACTCCCGCTGAGCAGGATCCCAGGACCCTGGGATCATGACCTGAGGCAAAGGCAGACGCTTAACCAACTGAGTCACTGAGGTACCCCGTAATTCTCTCTTTCTTATGATTTTCTTAATTAACATTTTCTTTTCTGTAGCTTACTTTATTGTAAGAATATGGTATATAATACATAGAACATACAAAATACATGTTAATTGACTGTTGATGTTATCATTAAGGCTTCTGTTCAGCACTAAGCTATTAGTAGCTAAGTTTTGAGGGAGTCAAAAGTTATACGCAGATTTTCAATTGCACAGGGAGTCAGTGCCCCTAAACCCTGTGTTATTCAAGGGTTAACTGTCCTCTTTTCAACTTGAGGAACTTTTCTTTTTCTTATTTTTAAAGTTTTTAGTGATTAATGAATAATGAATTTTGTCAAATGTGTTTAAAATGATACTATAATTTTCTTCCTCCAATGTCTTAATAATGATTGATTTTTGAATGTCAAACCAATCTTGAGTTTTTGGGATTAACTCAGTTTAGTCCTACATATTACTCCTTTATAAATTGCTATATTTGTTTATTAATTTTCAAAGAATTTTTGCATGTATGTTCATTATGATAATGGTTTATATAATTTTACTTCTTTAGTTTTAGTATCAATATTATATTATCCTCATAAAATGACTTGGGGAGTCTACCCTTTCATTCTACTACTTGAAAGAGTTTTGGTAATATTAGAGCCATTTGGGCTTGGAGTTTCTTTTTGGTAAGATTTTTGTTACTGTTTCTTTAATAGTTGTAGATGAATTCTTAAGGGCTTGTCTTTCTTTTTTTCTTTTGGCTTCTTGTGTCAGTTTTGGCAAGTTGTATCAATTTTATTTTCATTTAACAGGACCAACTTTGGGCTCTTTCGGTTTTATTTCTGCTCTTATCTTTATTTTTTCCTTCTTTTTACTTTCCTTTGGTTAATTTTCTCTTCTTTCTATAACTTCTTGATATGGTTGCTTACTTCACCTATTTTCAACATTTCTTTTTTTTTTTCCTTAAGATTTTATTTATTTATGGGGGGGAGAGGCAAAAGGAGAGGGAGAAAGAATCTTAAGCAGACCCCATTCTGAGCCCAGAGCCTGACATGGGGCTTGATATCAGGACCCTGAGTTCATGGCCTGAGCTGAAACCAAGAGTCAGTTGCTTAACTGACTGTGCCACCCAAGCGCCTCAGCATTTCTTCTTTTCTAATAAATGTGTTTTAAATAAAAATATCCTTCAGGTAATGATTTAGCAGCAGTTATGAAATCTTATATTTTCATTATTCAATTGGAAATACTGTCTTTTCTTTGAACCCAGAAGTTATTTACATGATTATTTTTTAAATTTCCGAATATGTGGATATTTCCTAGTCTTACAGTTGTTTTTCATTTTTAACATAATTGTCTTATGATCAAAAAGCATAGCCTATAATATTTTAATCCTTTAAATGTGTTGAGCCATGTTTTATGACGAATATATGGTCAATTTTTAAAAATAACAGTTTGTGCTTGAAAAGGCTGTGAATTCTGCAGTTAGTTGTATGAATTAAAAAAAATGAAAGAACGAATATATCCTGGTGTTATGTAATACTATGAAAGCAAAAAAAAAAAAAAAGAGTTATCCAAACAGGATTAGAAATCTCTCTTGCTCTTCCTATGCTGTATATGTTCCTAGGATCTTTTAAAGCAGCTGTTGGTGAGATAGAAAAGGAAGGGCCAGTTGTATCTTCATATGGGTTTTTTAGTTTTGTTCATCTGGGGGATTCACAACATAACATTGGTTATGTCCAATTTTTGTTTTATTTCTTTCTCCTAAGTCAAGAGACAACATATTTTTAGAAAATGTCAGTAAATAATTAATGCATCTGGGAAAGAAAAATTTGTTGTTAGTAACACATACCCACTAATCTATAATGAATAACTATAAATTCAATGCTGTTCCTTAGAAGGAATCTCAACGGGTAATATTTGAAATCATTATTTTTTAAACTGGGCATTCATTTTTAGCTTAACATTATTGCAGACAGAGTCAATTTTAGTTTTCACCTGTCTAACCTAACATTCTAAAGAATCTTTTACAGGAAAAGTCATTTCATTTTGTATCAATAACGTACCTAGAACACTGTGATGTCAAAACAGTGGGTGGGGGGCATATCAAAGGAAAGCCAAGAAAATGGGATACCAGCCCCCCCAATACTGAATTTCCAGTGAAATTATGTAATTAGAAATGGATAAGACCAGTTCACATGACAGTGATCAATGTCCAGATAGCACAAAATATAGTGATAGAACATGTCTTCTTTTGAATCTTGTTTTAAGTTATCCAAGTTCAGGTAGGAATCCCAGAAGGCTGTGGCTCCATTTTTTATTAAGTTTTCTATTACTTTGAATGAAAGCGCTTGAGCAATATCCACTGAGGATGGTGGTAATAACTGAGAGGTGGAAACAAAGAAGCCGAGTGGAAATTACTTCCTATTCCATCCCTTGGTGGCTGTGGGACCTTGAACAAGGGACTTAACCCCGGTAGCCTTGGTTTTCTCATCTGTGAAATTAGAACAATCTTGTGAACATTATAAGGTTGCTATTTAGAATTACATATGAGTAGTCCCTATATGTGACTGCACAGTATACACACATGTTGAGTGTGTACAGTGCTGTGAAGATTTGATTACTTCTATGATTATTAAATTAGTGTTAGCTTCTGGAAGAAGCAGAACCTGTAACAGGAGGGAGGGAGTTACTGGTATTAGGAGGCAAATGGATTGAGGCTTTTAAAGGCAGCCAAGTCGCTCCTTTTGGCTATTTCCCAAAAGCAACAATTTCCATTTGAATCTTTGGAAATACAACAAGATGAAGTGCTTTTCAGATGACAAAGTCCACTCCAAGACTCAAGTGGCTTTTACATAGAAAATAACTAGGTAATGAAAACAATATCCAAAGCTTCCTGTCAGACATCATCCTTTTCCACTGTGATTTATTTTACTTCAGGTACAGCCATCTCGGTGTCATTGTGTGGTCTGGTTCCTTTTAGATGTCCTTTCAGATAGGAAGGAAAATGATTCTTCAGGTTTTCTCAGACAGGAAAAACAAAGTGCAACTAATTTATTTATGCTTCTGTTTTGTTCAACTCAGTAAGTGTATTTTTGTTTGTTTGTTTGAGCTTTGTTCCAAAAAAATAAAAACATGGTTCTCTTTACCAGAAGGATTTGAAAAGGGGATGCTTTCTGAATGTTGTCAAATAATTCATTGTGTTACTTAGGGTAAGCCACCAGGTTTCTCTCTGACACCCTACCATAGAAAAATGGGCAGTAATAACTTGTTTCTTCTTTAAGCAAAAACAGACAAAAAAGACAAAGTTAATACAGTAATAATAGTAGCTGATATTTATTGATCACTACCTATAAGGCAAGTGCTCTTCCAGGCACTTAATTAATTAATAATGTCTTAATCCTCATTATAACCCTATATAGAAGCTTTTAGAATTATCCCCATTTTCAGATGAGGAAATGGAGGCACATAAATGTTATAAATAACTTGCCTAAAGTCACAGGACTAGTAAGTTGATATATTCAAACCCAAACAGCCTGTTTCTAGAGCCCATGAACAACCTTGCTGCTTTTCCAGTGAAAAGACAGATGTTGGTTCTCATCCCCAATACCAAACATTTAGTGGATCAGCATGGTGTTGAAATGACTCTGTCAAAGTTTGCTTGTTTGTTTTAAATAAGGTATGTCCCTCAGGTCTTAGCTAAAGCTAAGTGTATGATTACTTTTCTCTTGTGACAAGAAAACCTGGTTCTTTGCAAACATTATGACATACAGAGGGTATACTTCTTACAGTCATTCTACAGTAACTTCACGGTGGTCCATCCTTTGAGTTCTGAGGCTTTATTTTGCATACTTTCTTATAAGCTTTTTTTTTTTCCCTGGAAATCTTGGTTCAAACTGAATTGCCCACATCTCAGCATTCTGCATCCACACACTTAGAATCTCTCCACAAAGCTAATTCCATCTGTGTTCCATAATATTCTTGCAATAACCTCCCCTCACCACAATACACATATTTTGCTTGAGGTTGTTTGACTTCAGTTGAGCACAAAGTACAAAGAAGCCTGCCAAGTCAAGGAGGAATTGAAATTGATGCTACCTCACTTGAGTTTCTCTTTCTGTTCCACTCACATTCTGCTGTCAGAGTAATCTCTCTTGAGTATCAGGCAGGCAGCTTTATTGATTTCCATTTTCCTACCGTGGAAAATAAAGATATCACCTTCCTTCCCAAGCCTCCTTGACCGAGTCATGCCCTGATATCCAGCCTTGCCCTTGCATCTTTAGTTGAGCTAGAACACTGCTTAACAAAGTTTTAGGCCACTTTTTCAGATGTTTGCATTGCTTGTTGAGTTTTTTCCATAAATATTGCTTGAACACCTACTGTGTACCAGGTATAGAGCAAGGCACTTATCAAGGATGACTTCCTCTGACAGTATTTCTCACCTATATTTCAAACCCTGCTTACTCCATTCTTCTCATAAACATTCTTTGGGGGCACCTGGGTGGCTCAGTCAGTTAAGCGCCTGACCCTTGGTTTTGGCTCAGGTAACGATGTTGGGGTTCTGGAATTGAGCCCACTTTTGGACTCTGTACTCAGTGTAGAATCTGCTTGGGATTTTCTGTCTTCCTCTTCCTTTGCCCTTTCCCCCCATTCACACTCCCTCTCTCTCTAAAATAAATAAATCTTTAAAAAAAAAAACCAAAAACATTGCTTGGACTTTTCCAGGACTCATTATTCTTTATTAATTTAATTCTGTCCCTTCAATTAGGTAAGAACTAGTTGCTCATAGGCTTTAGACCTCTGCATCCTTCTAAAGTGCTTAACATCCTGCTGAGTAGATGCCAAATGAGCAAAATCTACTTGTTAATAGAGGAACTCCAATGAAATCCTTTGCCTTATTAGAACTTCAATCCAAGAAAGGTTTGCAACCTTTGCTTAGAAAGTGATGATGAGTTGTTAGGAAACTAATGAATTATTGTTGCCATCTGTGCAGATGTAAGTGAGGAACATGGAGTTACTTTTGCTCTTTCAAAAGTATGGTGTTGACGTGTGTTTGAGGACAGTGGGGGTAGGATGCAAGGAGAGGGAAGGAACTACTTTCATCTTATACAACCCCCTGCAAATCCCTTGGTTTTTACCTTGTGTCTTTTTTACCAGTATGAAACTTTTTTGACATATCATGGTTTCCATTTCTCTGCATTTTCTGAACAGTTTTGAGTGTTCTTTCTGTTAGAGCTAGAAATTAACCCAGTTCCCTGACCCCTGCCTTATGCTATAAGATCATACTTTCTGAAATTCTTATTTTATGCCAGCTCAATCCTAGAACTGTACCCATAATGTTTTCTTCATTTGTTTTGCAACATCTCTAGCCATTTCCAACATATTATCATACTGTAAGTGATTTGACTTACTCATTTAATCAGAAGCCCATTTTGTTAATTTTACTTTGTAATTCAGTTCTCAATTCATCTTTTGCAGCACAATTGTTAGGAATTTTCAATTTATTTTTATATCTATTTTTATAGCTGCCACTTCTACAATGTGGCAAGCTTTTTTTCTTAACTTTAAAAACATCATTTCCGAAAGAAAGCTGTTCTGAAATCTGGCTTTTTCAGCAAACTGAACACCCACACGATGAAGAGAGAATGACAGAAGTTAGAGGTGGAAAAGATGCATAAGGTCACCTTGCCTATTTTTTTTTTTTGCAAATACAAAGATGTGTGCACAATAATGTTTGAATCTATATTACTTAGCATTTTAAGCTTAGAAAATATCGTTGACTCCCCCCACCCCCATTAAATACTCTCTTATCTATGGATTCTGCTAAAACTGTATGAGCTTTGCTATTTACATTTTTCTTCAAAATCAGTTATATCTGGGGCGCCTGGGTGGCTCAGTTGGTTAAGCGGCTGCCTTCGGCTCAGGTCATGATCCCAGGGTCCTGGGATCGAGCCCTGCATCGGGCTCCCCGCTCAGCGGGGTGCCTGCTTCTCCCTCTCCCTCTGCCTGCCTCTCTGCCTACTTGTTCTCTCTCTCTATCTCTCTGTCAAATAAATAAATAAAATCTTAAAAAAAAAAAAAAATCAGTTATATCTTTGTGGTAGAATGTGAGTCTGACTGATACAATAACTTTTTTTTTTTTTTTACCTTTTCCCTCCTGTTTTAAGGAGTAGCATTTTCCCTGTTACAACAAATCATCTCAAAACCTTAATAATTTAAAATAACAGCAGTCATTTGTTTTTATTTGTCATTGTTTGGCAGGGAAATTGGGTTCAGCTGGGCAGTTTTTGTCGGTGATCCTTTATGTAGCTGCAATCAGATGGTGTTGGCCACAGGAGTCATCTTAAAGGCTTTCTCACACACGTGGCTGTTGGCTGGAACCTCAGCTGGGGCTTCTAGCCAGAACACGTGTATGTGGCCTCTCTAGGTGGCTTGGGCTTCCCTCACAGCATGGCTGCTTGATCCTAAAGCAAGTATCTCAACATAGATGTAGAGGCTGTCCTGCCATATATGGCCTAGCTTCTGAAGTTACCTAGCATCATTTCACCGAACAGTCACAAAAGAACACCCAGGTGTAAGTAGAGCAAGGAGGGGAGGGAGTTGAGGGTGAGGAGTAGATCAGGTGGGGAAATCAACCCACCTCTGGATGAGGAGAGTAGCAAGAACAAGTGGAATGAGAGATATTGTTACTGCCATCTTTAGAAAATACAATCTTCCATAAATAGTTATATAATTAAATATTAACTCTTTGCAAATGAACAGAGAATTAAAGATTTCAGTTTAGATACCAGTTTCAACCTTTTTACATGCCAAGCCATTCATAGGTGCCACTAATAGATCTAGAAAGATACACAGCTCTCCCCTTTACTTATTTTCTCAGTGTTTCCATATCACTCCCTTTAAGTGGGATGAAATCAGCAGAAAAGAAGAGGAGGAAAAGGGCTTGGCAATTCATAATATGCACACCCTACTCCTGAACTGTTGGCTCTAATCACATCTTCAATGAGTCCAGCCATTTTTCTACTCGATGCGTGACCTTGAGTGCCAGTTGGCTTCCCCAGGCTTCACTGTGGCTAAATTGTCCTGAAATTCTCTTTTAACTCTAATGTTCTGGAATTCTAACTCTTATATCTGCAGGTCTGAAACTATTTTCATCTGCTAAATAAACGTCATTACCAATATCCCCAGATAATTATCCTAATGAATTTGCATATGTTTATTTTTCTATTTTGAACCCCATGGAAAACCATGAAATCAATTTCTGTCACATGCTCCTTCTTCACAAATAAGATAAAAGGATTAGGTTTCTACTTGCAGTTGAGTTTATCTAAATTACACATATTATTTTTCCTCTCCCTTTTTTCCTAGAATAGTCCATCAAGCCTCAAAAGCTTTCTCATGAAAACAATAATACTCTTCAGGCAACGTGTCCTTGCTAGGCTCGTTGATAACATCTTTCTCTATCAAATATGAATCTGTGGTAACATGATGAAATGAAAATTCTGGATTCTGTCAGAAGCATGAAACTCATTTGTGAAACTAGTTATTAGTGTGTGGGACTTTCACAACACAGCAGTAACCCTGTGGACTTACAAATAAATATGAAACCTGGATCTCCAAAAGAGCCACCAGAGTTGTCTAAAGCAATGTCCAGCAGAGGTGGCAAGGCAGTGGTTAACATTGGTCCCTAATGTCACTCATCAGCAATCTTTTATTACTTAGTAGTGTCACTCTGGATAAAACATTTGGTGAGGTATAGAGAAGATCTTCTCTTTCTCTATGAATTACAACTTTCAGAGTTTAATTCACACTTCACTGCATCTCCTAAGAGTGTTTCTGTATCCTTCCAACCAAGTATTTACCCTGTCTTGCTGTTAACAAGATGATTTGTCTCCCACAATTTTCTCTCCCATTTTGACCTTGAAACCAACATGTTCTTCTCCCATCTTTTATGCATAAACTGTCCCCTCTAACAAAATTTTTTCTGTGTATTCTTCTGTCTAAATCCAAATTACAATCATAGAACAAATCCTCTGGGAATGCCTCTGCTTATATGCATGGCTCTACTTACAAGCACATGTACTAACACATAACAAGGCATTGGGGAAATCTTATTTATCTTGCCTATCTTTATTCACTGTATTTTACTAGTTCTAACATCAGTCTTGATTGTGCCTTCAAATTGGTTTGTGGGAGCCAAGCCAAGAATGGTGAAGAGCTCTTCAGCTCTGGGTCTTTGGAAGCTGCTGGTCCAGACCAAGAGCACTGCAGGAGTGCACCAAGAAGACAATGAGGATACAGGCTGTGAAATCTCTCCTCCTTTCAACCACCATGACTCATGCTCCTGAGGGAGAAAGTCAAAGGATTTGCTGGCATTTCTCTCCGTCCCTCATGTGTCAGCACTCCATGTAAGCACAACATTTCTCAAGTCAGCTCGAGACTTAGGGGACAAAAGTGACCCACACTGAAAATGCCACTGTGCTCAGCACAGCCTGTCATCCAAATTAGCATTTGGAAAGTGGTCAGACCCAACACCCAATCAGTGAGTCCTGTTTACTTAATGATCTCACCTAGAAATATCTGGTGAAGGAAAGGAGAAAGAACATGGCCACTCTAAGACTAGCCACGTGCCACACGCTAGATAGGGAGGCATCCCACCAGCGCTGGCAAACGCTTGCAAGGGCCTCCTGAGGAAGGTAATTTAAACACCTTGATCCACCACTGCAATACTAAAGCTGCTTTTTCCTTTGCTGGAAAAAAGTACTTATTAAGCAGCCCATTAGGAAAAATACAGAGTTTCCTTTCTTCTTACTTACCCCTTAAAGCAAAATGCTATTTTAAGCATATAGAAAAAAGCAGATTGAAAATTCATAAAAATCAGCATTGTTCTTATGCTTCTTTTCGGCCTTCCCCCAAAACTAGTCTTTTTTTAAGGGCCAACGAGAATACAAAAATGTAACAGGATTAAAAATTTGTTTTTAATATGTGAAGAAAATACTTATAGTATGAGAATTCCTGCAAAAAGAAAAGAAATTTCCCTAAGAAGCATGTTAAAATAAAATCAAAGAGAGAAAATTAGAGGAAAGACATTTAGATAGCCTGTACTGACTCTGATTAAAGTTAAAATCAAAATCACATTGGAATAGACTGATATGTCTGGCTGATAGATTTCTTTTTCTTATTATTAGATACATAGTAGCAGGGAAATGGAAGTGAAACACATTTGGGAGCCTTGGGAATTAGATATATTTCTTAACTCTCTCTTTTCATATAAAACACAGTTCTGTATTGCCGGTATATTTGTCTTCGGGGTGTGTATGCATCTGCGTGTTTGTGTGCATGCATTGTGTGTGTGTATGTGTATGCCTGTAAATATATAGAGAGAATTTAAAATATATATGTAGAATTTTAAAATAATTGAGGTGGAATTGAAATTTGTATTGGGGTGTGTGTGTGTGTCTGCATGTTTGTGTGCATGCATTGTGTGTGTGTATGCGTATGCCCGTAAATATATAGAGAGAATTTAAAATATATATGTAGAATTTTAAAATAATTGAGGTGGAATTGAAATTTGTATTGGGGTGTGTGTGTGTGTCTGCATGTTTGTGTGCATGCATTGTGTGTGTGTATGCG
>NC_138376.1:53526479-53586117 GCF_054177405.1 Leptonychotes weddellii
ACATCAGTGAGGTCATATGATACATGTCTTTCTCTGATTGACTTATTTCGCTCAGCATAACACCCTCCAGTTCCATCCACGTTGTTGCAAATGGCAAGATCTCATTCCTTTTGATGGCTGCATAATATTCCATTGTATATATATTAATATAACAATAAAAATTTTTTAAAAAGAATTTCTTAATGAAACAATTACACCTGAATGACAATTCTGGTCATCCAAAATTCAAATCAAAATTGACATAATTTTATTAAATGAAACTTATTAAATAACTGTATAATCTGGCCTATGCCTACAAAATGATATCACATTAGTTTTTAAGATCCAAACGTCCTCTCTCCTGATGGCACAATGTCATCCTCCTCAGCGGGTTCAACAGTTAATTGTTAGAGTCTCCAAAAGGAGGCTGGGCATGAGACGGCAACTAGTCTCTGAGCTGCAGCCCATGTTCAGTGTTTTCCATCTTGTTCTTTAGCTCCAGCTCCCACTTGTCCATTATCACTGGCTATCAATCTCCACAGAGATCCACAGACATTGTTGACTGTGCCCATTGTGAGAACACATAAACATCAAAGTCGTGTCTCTCAAAGTTTCTAAAGCTGCCAGTCTTTGGGTTGTCAGAGTAATTTGGGTTCTGTGAAGAGAATAATGTATTCTCCCACTGTCTCTTTCCCATCAGCTCAGACTTAGCTTATATAGCTCCCTCAAAAACAGTTTCTCTCTGATGCCATTCTTTTTCCCTCTAAAGACAATGTTTTTCTTCTCAGAGCCACAAAGTCACTTCAATTTCCATGTTAGCTATGGGCTTTCCCTTACTTATGCCTAAACAAAACAACAACCCCCTCCACACCTAATATTTTTTTTTAATTGCCATCTTTTACTTAAAATAAAGCATTGGAAACAAAAGAGATTTCCAGTCTCTAGTTCTTCTACATAGAAAATAACTGAGAGTTTTGAAATTATAAGGTTTTGTTTTTGTTTTGTATTGTTTTGTTTTGTTTTTTTCATTTTCTACCCCTCACCCCACCTCCAACAAGATTCTTGGTTTAATTAAAGCTACTTACAAGGCATTGTATACTTCTCACCTCAGCAGGCTCTGATAACACATGGTCTTAAATGAAGACCTAAATGTTGTAATGACGACAGCGAATTTTCAAATGATGCATCCTTGCAAAGCCGTACTCTAGAAATCATGGCCCTTTGCTCTTCTGTATGTAAAGCATCATACCAGATGCTTTAGAACATGCAAAGATACCTGTCCTCCATGGCTTATAATCTGGAAGAAAAGGAATCTATCGATCTATCTGTAATATTTATTTCCAAGACAGTCTGTGAATAGCCATGATTACCTAAGTGAAGAAGAGTGCATTTTTGGTTAAAGTTTTTACGAATTCATAGAAGAGTCGAGATTTGACTTAGGTGTTGAAAGAGGAATGGTACATTGACAGGCAGCGGTGAAGGAGAAGGGCATTGCAGGCAGCTCTGAAGTAACCACCTGGACAAAGGCATGGATGCAGTGAGGTGTGAAAGGATGGTGAGGAACGAATATTGTGAAATATGAAGGTGGTTAACTGAAATAATCAAATTATTGAGACACTTGGGCAGCTGGCTAAATGTTTGAACTTAATTCTCATTTAAGTGAATGGGTATTGAATCTTTGGAGTAGAGGAAAAGTATGATTAAATTTGGGTTTCAAGGAAAATATAAAACCTGTCAGCTTAAAAAGTAATAAATAATCTTAAAGTAACTTTGAGAAAATGGGAGAGGAGAAATGTATAACAGCTTATTGCAATGTTAAAAGCGAGTGATACATACCAGACACATAGCCTATTAGGATTGCCAAATGATATCCAATAATAATGACACTAATAGGAAATGTGTACTTGTCCCTGCTTAGCTCAAGATCAAGTAACTTTTTTTTTTTTTTTGCTTCTTGGGAAGAAAGCAAGATGAATATTGTATTGAATTACCTAAGGGTAAATGAACCCCATCCAGAGACAAACTGCCTTGCTTTAAGGATTCTGTTTTCTACAAATGGTCTCATTGTTTATATAATAGTAACAATCATGAATTGTACTTGTAGGATTCAGTATGGATTTGTTTTTACATACTATTATATTGAACCATATCACAGCAGTCTGGAAATATTTTCAAAATTGTTGTCCCTTGGAATCTAGAAATATGCCTGTTGGCCATGAACTGTGAGACTAGCTGAAAAAATTGCAAATGAAATGCACATTATTAGTCATAGGAACAGTTAGGCTAGTCATGCTATAATCAAGCTATCAATCTTAGATTGAGTTGCTTGCTGTCCCTGATGGCTTCATTATACAGCTAAGTCAGAAGGAGGATACTGCCAGTCAAATGAAGAATCCCTTCCACCAAAACCAAAAGCACTGGAAGTGGGGATGCAGGAAGGTAGAAGTAGCTAATTTATTCATAGGGAAAGTTTCACTTCTTACTGAATTATCAGGGCGGTACGTAACTTCGGAAAGTTTAATTCTAAAATCTCTTCACTGTAATAGATCTCTTCGCTGGTTATAATCCATAAATGTTGCCTAATGATTTATTCAAGCAATGCACACTAGGCATTCATATAGCTCAAGAGGTTGAAAGAATTAAATGTAGTTTCTCGATATTTTGCTATTAATCTACAGGGTTTTATTGCTATTCTTACAGCTTTTTCATAGGAAATAAGTACTTTCTCCGTATAGCTACAATGCTGTGTCACTGTAGTGTCTGGTGTGGAGCACAGCCTTTCTCTAATTAAACAACAACAACAACAACAAAAACCAAAACCCCTCATTTATAGCAGAGGTTAGCGAACTACAACCCATGGACTAAGTTTGGCCTGCCGCCTATTTATGAAAGGCCTACAAGCTAAGAATGGTTTTACATTTTTTAAATGGCTGGTTAAGAAAATCGAAAGAAGAGTAGTATTTCATGACATGCAAAAATAATATGAAATTCAAATTTCAGTGTCCATAAAGAAGTATTATTGGAACATAATCATGCCCATTCATTTATGTGGCTGCTTTTAAGCTATAATGGCAGAGTCGAGTAGTTGGAACAGAGAGCCTCTGACCCACAAAGGCCAAAAAATATTTACTATCTGTCTCTTTAGAGAAAAAATTAGCCAAACTCTGGTTTGCAGCATTCCTAGAACAAGGGATCATGTAAGAAATTAAGAGTCACTTTGTTTTTGTTTTTGAAGCCAAGGAGTTAAAAAAATATATATATATATATATATAGCTATCTAGTAAAAGAGCAAAAGTTTCCTCTACAAGGTTTTGGTTTATGTGGCTGTAATGCCAGAATTCTCACTCGGGTACCTAAAAGTCAGTGATTTTGAACCATGTGGGAAAATACAGGTGAGCCAGTAAAATAATACATGAAAGGACGTAGTGTAGGCCTGAAGTCCCTGCAAGGCTTGAGAAAATATAGCGAGTTACCAAACGTGTGCCCGTTTGCATTTCTTTCTGGCAGGCATGTAAAAGTGAACTATTTATAGTGAGTCAGGCAATGGCTAAATGCACTTTAGCTAAAGAACTACCTTAGAAAATAACAGGAACAGTTCTTTGGGTGAGGTGGGAGAAGAAAAGGCTGCCTTAAACAAAAAAAAGAGTCAAAGAAAGAGAAGAATGTGATCCATACTTGAGAACATGAGAGGGCGTGGCAAACGCTCTGACGTGAAAACTGCTTTCCCCGGCTCTGAGGCCTTCACTGTCCCTTCTCAGTGCAGCTGGTACAGCCGCGGAATCTGTGCGGCTTCGGTCCTCTAACCCGGTAGCTTAAACCCATTCCAATACACATGGCTCCTGCTGCCGGGGGCCCCCCATGCAAAACAGAAGAGGAGAAATAAACAGGCTCTTGAGGTGTCTGTTTTTATTCTCAATTCCCCCCAGATCAAGGAAACAGAACCAGTCTAAATGGTTTCAGGGTTCCGTGGCAGCCTGTGGTGTTTAGTGGCATCACAGTACAAATCAAAGGAGCAGATCAAACTGCTGCTGGCTGCTGGGGAAAGAGACTCAGAGCTCCAAGGGAGCCAGTTACAGTCATCTAACATGATGCAGAGCCTTGCTTGGGCTTCTAGAATTCTGAGGATGTACTGACTGGAGCATATGTGAATATACATCACTAGGATTCATCTGCTCCTTTTAAATCAAAGGACCAGCTCTGTGCGTCAGGACGCAAGCCCCCAGATGTCTGAACAAGGCCTCGGCGCAGTGCAGCTCGCATTACCAAGTCCGAACATGCCACTTTCAGGGACAGCGGTTGCTTCGGGGCCAGCATCATATTGCTTTATCGGCGTAGCTGTTGGCTGTTTCACTACCTTAGCTTTGAGGCTTTATCTGGTTTTGATTTGATTGCCCTGATTTATTCCTCAGTTCATTGAATTTGAGCAGCTGCTCCAAGATTCACTCAATCTTTTCTTGCTATCATCCATCCTTGCATACAATTCCTTATTTCTAAGTAGTGAGGAAAGGAGAAGTGTTTTCCTTTTGCTAAAACAAGTAAATTGTTTCTAACTAACTGGGTGGGTTTGATCTGAGAGATCTGATTCTCACATCTGCACTTTCTCTGAGATGGTTCCACAGTTACTCTGAGGTCTTGCTATAGTTTGCTGCAGTTTCCAGTAATTGAACAAGCAGCATACTATAATTTAGCAACTTGGCTTTAGCTGTTTGTTAACTTTTCTCCAAGTGTAATCCCTCACAGTCTTCATTTCTCACTCCTATGCTTAGTTATGGCCTTCACGTAAAGTCAGAATTTCATTGTGTGAACCAGTAATATTTTTTAACAACGTTAGAAAATTGACAGCCATCCCCTAAAATGTAATGAAGATGAGAAATAAAGCAATAATGGGATATGAAATAAATGGTAGAGGTTGGCAATCAATGAAAACTACTGAGAACATCAGTATCTAACTGTATCTAACAGTTTGTATCTAACACTTGCAGAAGTCAAGTCTGAAGTCCAATGAATAGAGAGGAAGATTCTATTAGGAGCATTATATGAGATATAAAAGTACAGAGTGTTAGAAGGTGTATCAATTTTATTTTAAAAACATTATACATATAGAGTAGAGTTAAAAAAAAAAAAACTACCCTTTTCCTTCTATTATATTATAAACTCTAAAATCACACTTAATCTGGACTCCTCCATTTTAGCAAAATGTACCGTACTGTGTTGATGGCTAAGACTTGAATCACTTCTTTTTGGAAAGAGGAAATACAAGATATTCAAGAAGAGTCATTACAAAATCACTTCAACAAATCATTTGAAAGTGCGAGTAGTAACTGTTCCAATAAATGTAAAAGCAATTATAATGCATGTTAAGCAATTATAATGCATAAGCAAGGACACACAGGATTTGGAATAAAAAGTTCTGTGTGATTTAGGAAAAGTCACTTAAATTTCCCAAATCTTAGTTTTCTTGCCTTTAAAAGGGGGGGGATGGAAATACTGGCACCCACAGAGTTTGAAGAAATGAGATAAATATGTTCAGGGTATTTAAAATCAATTTGTAAATTGGGGAGCAACTACATGAAAGTGATTTTGATTCCGCAGACTGTCTGATGCCAATTCAAGTGATACTGATGATAATTGTTTCTGGAGCACCTGGTGTATGCTAGGTCCTCGGCAAAGGGCTTGTAGTGTAGTTTCTCTAACCTTTATGACAACCCTGAAAAGTTAGGTATTGTTACCTCTACTCTGACTACAGGACACACTTCCTGGGAACTTAGTTCCTATTTGTTATATGTGCACAGCTTCTTTACCAGCTGTTTTGTAGATAAAGACCTACATACTGGACTATCTCTTACTTATCCTTTAAAAACTGGCTTCAGCTTCACCCATACCCCCCACACTGGACCTAGGACCCATCCTCTTTGCTTAAAGTCTTTAGCGGCAATTCTTACCTTCTGTGAGAGTTTAGACAGTATCACAAATGATGTAAGATAAAGATACATAAGGACTTTGGGGGGAAGAGGGAGAAAGAGGAATTCTTCTGATTTTATATAGATGACCAAAAAAACTGTTTTGGAAGAAAAATTGCAAAGATAAAATTAGAATTGTGGGTCATAGGCTGAAAGATGTTAAGGATGTTATTTAAGGGGGAAAAAAAAACCTGTTCCTTTAAAAATTTACTTCTTCCACTGTATTTTCTATTTGTTTTAGAATTGTGAGAGCAAGTGTTTCCTTCCATGTGTTGCAGACTTAATTCTATAATTTTCTAAGTGAAAGAGACATCTTGATGAATGACAGTGAAGGGATTTAGTGGAAATAACAGGAGGCAGTAAAATGTCTCCTGTTGTGGTGCCAAGGTGGAGTTGAGGACACAGCTCCCAGGCCTTGTTTTGCTCAGGGGCTCTGATTTGGTACGGGCTTGAGGGTATGCCCACCTGAGTCCCCACCTCATGCAAGCTTTGTTATGGAATGGTGCCAAAGCACATTGTGCTTTAGCTTGTAAAATCCCTGTGTTTTGGGGTATTTTTTTTTACAAAGAATAACAAATTGTCAGTTCTCAAAGAGACACAATGAGATATGTGGGGAAAATAGTAAATTTGTGAATGAGAAAATGAATCCCAAACAGGTGCTCTTATTTCTACACTGATAAATTACAGAGAAATTTCTCTGGCACAGTTCTGCTAAGCCTAAATATTGCTCTGAATGGTTGTCAAGCCATCATTAAGCAAGCAGAGCCCATTATGACATTCATGGCCCTTAGCCACCTTTGGCTTCGTTGGCCCCTTCTTCCATTAAAAAAAAAAATAGAGAGAAATTTTTAAAAATATTTATTAAAAATTATATTTTAAAAGTGTTCGTAAAGATGAATATATTTATATTGTGTATTAAAACATTTTATTTGACCTAAAAGTTCATTTTCCTTCTGATTTTAAAAATAAAAGAAGACTTTTTGTGGGCACTTAACCGTGTGGGTGGGCCCTGGACTCTGCGCCTGCGATGCATAATAGGTAAGCCGGTCTCCATATACTTTACTTTGTAAATGATGAGTTTCTAGAACTATGTTCATAAATGAGAGAGGTCTTTCTCTATAGTTTTAAAATTAAACCTTTATTAAATTTTGACATCAGCATTATAATACCTAGATACAAAGAACAGGGAATTTTCCTTCTATTTTCTGTTTGGGAACTAATTAAATGTTGTGGAGTCGTCTTTTCTTCAAATTAAAGCCTATCTGGGGTGCCTGGGGGGTGCAGTTGCTTGAGTGTCCGACTCCTGGCTTCGGTTAAATTGTAATCTCAGTTGTGGGATTGAGCCCCATGTAGGGCTCTGTGCTGTGTGGAGTTTGCTTGAGCCTCTCTCTCCCTCTTCCTCTGCCCCTCTCCCCTGCATACGCACGCACTCTCTCTCTCAAATAAATATTAAAAAAAAAAAACCTATCTATAAAATCATTTGAACCCAAATATTTCAGGAAGAGAGCATTCTTGACCAACTTTTTTTCACTTCTTTTTGGTTTACTGGTCTATCTCCTGTTTCTTCTTCTATGTAAGCCAATTTTCCTGGAAAAGTTATGCATTTTACCAATTTCTTTACATTTATAAGCCAAGACTTATATATCATATATTCATAAAACTTTTATCTGCTCCCAATCTGTAGTTGTTTAATACTTTTCATTCTTAATGTTCATATGGTCTTCTTTCTCTTTTTCTGGATTTGCTATGCTAGAGAGTTCATTATTATTTTTTTTTTGAGAGTCGATTATTTTAATCATTCTTTCCAGTGAGATCTTTGAGGTTTATTGATCAAATCTACCATTATGCTTTTAACTAATTTTTATTTCTTTTTTCTTTATTATCATTTTCTCCCACTTTCCTTTACATTTTAAAAAATAGTTTCTTGGATTGAATGCTTAGTTCATTTATTTTTATTCTTTAAAACTTAATGAAATAATTTAAATGATACATTTTCTTCTAATTTTTGCTTTGGCTACATGCTGTATGTTTTTGTATATGGTATTTTCTTTGGTGATGTCTAAAAAGTCTTTGTCATTTTAATTTTTTCACAATCCTGTAATTGTTTAGGAGAATTCTTACCAAAAAATTCCAAATGATGATTTTTGCCATAGTTAAATCTTAAAAAAAAAAATCATTTTCATTTCATCATGCTAAAAATTTGTAATGTACATTTTCTGTTTTGGAATTTACTAAGATTTTTTCTGGACTAAGAATTTTTAAATGTTCTAAAGACACTAGAAAATAAAATGCATTCTCAGTGGTAAAAGTTCAGTATAGATATTTTAAATCTACTTTACTAATTGTACTATTCAGATTATATGTCTCTTAAATGCTGTTTGGTTTTTTTTTGCCATATTAATTAGTCAAAGATTAAGGGAAATGTGTTAAAACTCTCTCCGGTTATATATTTTTATAAAGGTTTCCTTTTATTGCTTAGTGTTTTTTCTTCCTTTATGTATCTCAGTGGGAATATTCAGTTAATTAATGTTCATTAAAGTTACATCTACATAATGATTTGGACTCTGTCAAGATAACACAGTCACTTTAGTCCCACAGCTAACATTTTTTATCCTGCATTATTTTTTGTCCGATATTAACTGTTGCTTTCTTTCTCTTCCTTTATGTACTATCCTTATGTTTTATTTCTTGTTATCACTTTTTGGTATATTTCAGGCTTAGTCTATCAGTAGATACTGTTTTTGACTCAGAACAGTGGTTTCTTTTTGTTTCTTTGTGTCTTTATTAGCAATATTTAAGCTATTTATATTTTTTAAAAACATATTAAATATTAAATACATTAAATAACAAATATTTCTATCATTTGGTTCTAAGCTATCTGGGTTTTCTGTTTGTGGGGGGGTTCTTCTAGAGAATTCTTTGTCTTTGCTCTTTTGATGTATGGACTATTCTTTTTTGTTCCTTTGTTTTGGGCTTTCCTATGGTTTTGAAAGCTGTATACTTTATTTTTCATTTTGCTGATATTTAACCCTGCATTTTGTAAAAGTAACTTTAACCTCTCTTTCTCTGATTACTAAACACAAAAATGAAATCTCTTTTGAAAACTTCAAACAAATGTGTTTAAAATATTTTTTATTTCTCCTCCCTACAATCTTGAATTTTCAGTCTTTATTAATGCCATTTATTTTGAATATAGAGTATTACCATTTTTATTACTACTATTTAACATTAATAAATTCTCTTTAACATTTATATTTACTTTTAAACAGATTTCCCCTCCCCCCTTTCCTGTATGTTTACAAGTTTTGGTAGGGGAAGGGAAATGTTCATAGCTTATTTGTATGGTGTGTGAATTTCTCAGTTTGAGCTTAGATGGTATCAGGTCTTGGTTAATTGGAGTACATCTTCAAGTTTTTTTGGGTTAAGGAGAGATCACCAGTGCTCTTTCTGGTCTGTAGCATGTCTCAATATGCTCTTCAGACCCATACACACATCAGTGACAACTTGACTCTTTATAAATTCTTGGGGCACAGTCTTTCCCATCAAAAGTCTGTATACTTTGTACCATTCTTCAGCCACTTACTGTGTATGACAGCAAATTCATCAGATGCTGACCTAAATTTATTCTTATTTAATGTACTTACCATCATACTGCTAACCATCTATTTAGCAAACACCTGATTGTCATATTCAGCAGGTCACTCTTCATAGCTCCCGTCCACACACACACATACACATCCTACTGGTGATCAGTTTTTCATCTATTCTTTCATTCATTATTCATTTATTCAGCAATTTTCATTGAGTGAATACAAAATGTCCTGCCATAGGAATAAGGAATACAGAGACATGATGCCTTCTTCAAGATGATCAAAAATACTGCAGTAAACAAATAAGCAGGCAATGACAGGAAATGGAGGACACAGATTAGCCTCAGAGTATCTGAACCAGGTCTTTTTATCTCCTTATCTCTTACTGGGACCTTGTCATAGCCTGCTAAGGGTGACGCTGCCTTAGTCTTTTCCCTCGAAATCCACTCTCTGTTATCACCAAAGGTTATCTTTCCAAAGCCTTAGTATGATTAGTCACATCTATCTCTGCCAAAGGCTTTGATTCCCTATTATCTTGTCTTCATTTTAAATGCTAGTATTTTGTTTATCATATATGTTTGCATTAATTTTAATTTAAAAAAGCATGAAAATGGGGATGCCTGGGTGGCTCAGCCCGTTACACACCCACCTCTTGGTTTCGGCTCAGTTTGTGATCTCAGGGTCCTGGGATTGAGCCCTGTGACGGGCTGTGCGCTCAGTGGGGAGTCTGCTCAGGATTCTCTTCCTCTCCCTTTGCCCCTCCCCCGCTCTCTCTCTCTCTCTCCAAAAGAAAGAAAGAAATCTTTAAAAAAAATGTAAAAAAAAAAGCATGAAAATGTTATTTATCTTGACTACTGAATTTTTTGCTGCCCCCTAAATTTTGTACCAATCTAATCCTGGCCCTAGCCAAAGGGGTAAAATCCAAACTCCCTGGAATAAGTTACTAGGCTTTTCAAAGTTGGCTCAAATTATTCTTTTTTGCACACCCTTTTCTGACTCTTCCTTCACCTTTCAAAATTCCACTGAAGCTGAACAGTTATCCTTTTTATAAATTTATTTTTACTAAGATATAATTAACATATCGTAAAATTCATTTTTAAAAGTATAAATCAGATTTTTAGTATGTTCACAAAGTTGTGTAACAGTCAGCAACTATATAATTCCAGAACATTTTCAGCACCCCAGAAAGGAACCCTGTGGCCATTAGCAGTCACTGTTCTTGGCCATCATTAATCTTTTTTCTGTCTCTGTGGATTTGCTTATTCAGCAGCTCATCATTGATAAGTTCATCATTACTTTTTGCCTTCACCTGGAATATTCTTCTCTTCTATCATCTTTTTGAGACAAAAACATACTTATCTTTTAAGACCCAGGTTAGATCTTACACTAACATTTCTTCTATCCCTGGCAAAATTAGTGGCTGTGTTTATCCTTGCGTGCATGACACTTTTTATGTGTAGCTACCATGACACCTATAACATTGTATTGCCACTATCTATTTTGTTTCTACTCAGTATTGAGTTCTTTGAATATCAACTCAAAATGTAGGGATAGGGACTCCTGGGTGGCTTAGTCGGTTAAGCATCTACCTTCCGCTTGGGTCATGATCCCAGAGTCCTGGGATCGAGTCCCACATTGAGCTCCCTGCTCAGCAGGGAGCCTGCTTCTCCCTCTCCCTCTGCCCCTCCCCCTGCTTGTTCTCTCTCTCTCTGACAAATAAATAAATAAATAAATAAAATCTTTAATAAAAAAAAGACTTTCTCCCTCTGCCCCTCCCCCATGCTTGCTCTCTCTCAAATAATCCTTAAAAATTAGGAAAAAAATGTAGGGATAATTTGTTCAACTTTGTGTTTTTACATTTCCATCATCCACTCTTATATTAAAATATATTCTCCTTTGACTCCACTGGAAAACTACTTCTCACACTCAAATTATTTGCCTCTAACAGGGCTGGTCTTTTCCGTATTTTCTGCGTACTCATATTGGATATGCATAAATCATAATACGCTGTTTTCTTAGGTTCTATTATTGGTTCGGACTTTGGCTATATGATTAATCAGAGCCAATCAGAACACTTTGCTGGGACTTATATATGAATCCAGTGAGAAAGAAGTGCTTTCTTCCCTCAAGTCAGATAGTATAAAGATGTGACTTAAATGGTCCTGTGTATAGGAAAGCCTGAGATAATGAGGCAGGTTTACCAAGGGAGGCTGGGATAAGAGATGAAGGGAAAAAAAGAATGTCCTGAAAGTATCATCTAAGTTCCTAGAGAAAGAGGTTAATGCCTAAAGCCAGCTCCTAGTCTTTCTGTATATCACATGAGCTGTTAAATTCCTTTTGTTAAATACATTATGCTAGTTAGGTACACTATTTTCTTATTCATCTTTCTATTATAAGTACTTGGTGTACTACCTGGCTTGCACATAGCGGATACTCAATAGGTGTTTGTTAATGCAATATGTATTGTTCATTTTATAGTTTCCTCATAGTTACATATGTCTTTCCTATTTCAAAACTTCAGCACCCAGCAGTAAATCCATTTCATTCATTTTCCCCTATTTTCCCAAACCACAAATGCTTGGAATCTTCACTGGAAATGTGGTCCAAGATAGTAATCCTCCCACCAAGTTCACTACAATACTAGTTTAGTGGGATTAAATTAGGGAGGAAAAATTACATATCTAGGGCCAGTTCAAGATTTGCCACTTACTTGATGTTTAATATCTATCTTACTTTTTGCATCCAATCCTTGCTCCACTCATACCTTAAAAAGATAAGAAATGTTCTGGTATTGGGAGCAACCTCTGGAAAGACTTTCCATGGCATAAGCTCTGCCATGGGCCTCAGAGGCTGTTGGAAGCCACAGGAGCAGAATGTCAGGTTCCAGATACAGTCTGGATTCTTTGACCAACTTTTTGGGTGACTTGCACAAGTAACTTTGTTTTTGGGGGTTTTCAACTTCCTCTTGAAAAATCAGGATTTTAGTCAGATGTTTTATAAGATTTCTTCTATTACCATCATGCTATGATTTCATGTATCTTTGCAATCAAAGATGTTTCATCAAAATGAATTTGGTTATGTGTCAGTAATAGCACAGTAGTATTCCTTGTATTTGTAGATATGTCCTGATATTGATATCTGATCTTAAAACATATAGCATATAGCCTGTCAGCATGTATCTCTGAAGGATTGTAATTTGTATATCTTAAATATTAAAACTAAGACAAATTTCCAGATACAAAGGTATATATCTA
The DNA here is from genome assembly GCF_054177405.1 of Leptonychotes weddellii. Classification (NCBI taxonomy): domain Eukaryota; kingdom Metazoa; phylum Chordata; class Mammalia; order Carnivora; family Phocidae; genus Leptonychotes; species Leptonychotes weddellii. Next base: position 53,539,263 of record NC_138376.1, read on the forward strand.
TATGTAGGTCAAGCATTCTGTTGTGGTCTAACTTTCTTTCATTTTTTTGTATGGAATTAAAAACACTGCTCGGATAGATAAGTGTAGTTATTGTGTACATTGTAGTAAAATAATATTGACTGGAAAAGAAATCTCCTTTTTCTATGGACCTCCATTTTAATATAAAGAATTTGACCTAAAGAAAGACATGAGTCAAAAAATTGACAGGAATTCTTTTGGCAAATAAGAGGTTAAAATGGTGTGCAAGGCACACATCAGAAATCAAAATATTATCAGTATTTGTATTGTCCTTTGTAGATATCAAGTTCTTCTTTCTACTGCTAATATTACAACTGTGCCATGAAAATTTTATCTCAGGAATCAGAGTTTAATTTTTCTTCTTTTGACAATGATTGAAGAGTAAAATATGAAGAAATATATAAAAATAAGAAAATATTTGTGCATGCGTAATGTCCCAGGCATTCTCTTATCAATCACCTCATGTAATTTTCACACAGTCTCTCTATACATATTATTGTGTACTGAAAGAAACTGTAATTCAGAAAGGATTACAGGCCAATAAATGGGAAAGAAAGAATTGAACTAACTCCAGGTGTGTCTGACCTATTGTATATAATGTGTAATAAGATTCTAGAAGGAAATGTTAAACAGCCCTTTCCTGGTAATTGGGAAAGTATGAACAGTCTGTTATATGCTTTGTAAAACATTTAAGAACTAATACCAGCTTCAAAATTGATCACAAATACACTTTTTTTTTTACTCATAGTAATAAATAGCTGCCAAGCGCTACTGAGAGCCAAACATTATACAGAGTACTATATGTGTATGACCTTATTTAATCTTTATACAAACCCTGCACAATTAGAACTATAATTATCACCATTTCATAGATTTACATGTTACAATTCTGAGAGGTTAGGTCATTTAATTTACCCAAATGCACAGTAAGTAAATGGAAGAGATGGAATGTGAACCCAGGTCTCCCTGACTCAAAAGCCTATGCCTAATCACTCACTGGACTGTAACACCAGGCACTAGATTAAAATAAAATGAGATCTGGGTTCTATGTTGGTCTTTTACTAGCTCTCTGAATAACTTTTATAACTAGTTTAACCTCTTTGGTTTGGTTTTCTCCTCTTTAAAATTAGGATAGAACATGGATAAAATTAGAATGAGAACATTGTAAGGATTTCTTCCTCTTTTCAGCATACTTTGAGTTTCTATGGCCTGAGGCAAGTCTCAAATGTACACAGATTAAGCTCTCCAGACTTCTTCCACCTGACTTTATTCTTACCTTAAAAAAAAAAAAAAAAAAAAAAGACTTGTCCTGCAGTCTCTGAACTTGAGCCCCCTGTCAAGTTTTGATTTGGGAAGTACCACTGGTTTCACACTGCCTATAAAATAAATGCTGGTAGAATTCCTAACTCAGTTTGTAGAAGTTGTCCTCCTTCCTGGGTTCATTTAAGATTTAAACCCATAGAATTTTTTCCCCACATACAAAAATTTGGATAGGAAGGAAAAGTCTTCATCTATTTTAATCATCAGTGTCGTTGGTTGGTAATATAAATCACAAACTGTACTTTTGCATGTTTCCTCTTGTGCGTTCTTTTTTAAAAATGTGAAGTATATACACAGGAATACTGTCCTTAATATGCAACGTGTACATATCAGCCATCTTAAGAAATAAATTAGCAACTTAGAATTCCCCTGTGGGCCTCTCTCAGATCACATGCCCCAGCCATCCTCCTGAGTTAACTTCTAACCTGAGTTTGTGTTAATCATTCCCTTGCTTTTCTTTATAATTTTACCATTTGTGTATATACCAACAATGTTATGTTTAGTTTTACCTGCTTTTTAACTTTATATAAATGAAATAATCATACTATATGCTTTCTTCTATGACTTGCTGTTTTCATCCTCTATTATTCCTTTAAGATTCATCTATGTAGTGTGGAGGTGCTGGTTTTCTTTGTTAGTGATTAATAGTGTTCCATGGTATTAAATATACCACAGCTTATCCATTCTATTGTTAATGGATCTGTAAGTAATTTCAGTTTTTGTTTTTTTAGTTTTGTTTTTGCTATTACAAACTATAAATATCCATTTATTTGTTTCCTGGTACGTATATGGAAATTCCTCTAGCATTTATACATGAGAGAGAGATTGTTGGATCTTAGGGTATGCATTTCTCAGCTCTAGTAAGCCAGTTTGGTTTAATTGATAGTTTTTAAAAATTAATTAATTAATCTATTATAAACATTTAACATTCTGGAACATGAAAGAAGTCATAATCCTGTTGAGTTGTAAATTCTGGCTAACTAAGATATTGGAAAGGCCTACTAGAAGAGCAGAGCATTACCCTGAATTGGGCTGCTGAAATAAGGAGATATTATCAGTTCATAGGAAACGTAAGAAAAACAACATAAGTATGTGCAATGACCTCGATGGAGCTAGAGGCTATAATGCTAAGCAAAATAAGTCAGTCAGAGAAAGACAAATACTGTATGATTTCACTCATATGTGAAGTTTAAGAAACAAAACAGATAACATAGAAAAAAAATAAGAGAGGCAAACCATAAAACAGGCTCTTTACTATAGAGAACAAACTGAGGTTGCTGGAGGGGAGGTGAGTGAGGGGATGAGTGATACAGGTGATGGGATTAAGGAGCGGACTTGTGATGAGCACCCAGTGTTGTATGTAAGTACTGAATCACTAAATTCTGTACCTGAAACTAATATTATACTCTATGTTAGCTAACTGGAATTTAAATAAAAACATGAAACAAATGAGCAAACTAAAAAATATTTTAATTTAAAAATTAAAGAAAAATTAAAAAATGAAAATTTGGGACAATTATAATTTCTATTGTCAAATTTTGATGTAAGTAACCAACTGATTTCCCTTTTTAAAAATAAACACTATAATTATAAATTTAAAAAAACAGCGTAAGAATGAAGAATACAGGAGACCATTCTGTTTCTAGAAAAATAATTTAGAAAGGTGGACAAGTCTTGTTTCTTTTCTATTAATAATTAGATACTTATGTTACTTCAACCCCCTCACCAGCTTCTTGTGAATTCTAGATCAATGAATGTAAGCTTACAAACTGGGAGCCCCAAATAATCTATACTGAATTTGCCTCACCTGTCGTTCTCACCCACGCCTCATCATCCCTTCTCTCCACTCCACCCCCACCACTTTCATCTCTTCTGGTTTAGTCCTTATCAGTTCCAGCAATAACCCTCTGTTCATGCTCTTGAAGAGACTCCAAGGGAGTCACAGTGCAGAAAGAAAAACAGCTCAGAATTTTCTAGGTAAAATTTCTTGACATCCTAAGGAATATATTCTTACAATACAGAATTCATGTTTGTTTTATGAGTTTATACTTTTTTCATTATGGATCTCTTGGAAGTCATTCCATATGGTCCTCAAAAAGAATTGCTTGAATGTCCCTCTGCAGTAGTTGCTCCCAGCCTGTATTCCATGGACTTCAGTGGGTATGGAGAGCTATTCCAAGTGGACAGTAACTCCATGTGTACAAATAACATTGTCAGTGGGCTAAATAAAGGGTACATGCCATTTCATGCACCTATGGAGAGTGGCTATTCAAATGTATGTACATAATGTTGTGATGAGTAATGAAGAAATACATTTAACACCACAGGTTAATCCTATGTAGTTTTTTAATCCTCTTAATAGATATATAAATTTCAGCTATTATCATGCAGGTGAGAAGAGTTTGTGACAGTAAAAGTGTTTTTGAGATCTACAAATTTGGGAACAGCTGCTGTGAAATATATACATCTATACCTCTAACATTGTGTGTGTGTGTGTGTGTGTACGTGCAACCATGCACATACATTATCTCTAGATACATTTTATGAAAATCTACACCACCAGAAGGATAGTCGGATATTAAGAAAAAATTTTCTGTAGAGATGTACCTTCCAACTCTCTCTGAGACAGCATTTTAAATTATTAAAGAGTACTTAACATTTGTACTTGAACATCTTATTTGTAAACAGATAAATTAGAGAACACCATTATTCAACAAGATTTCTCACATTGTAGAAGGAACATAGGGTCCCTTTTAGTTCCATCTTTGTAAACATTATTTATAAATCACCAAATACTTAATAGGGAGAGGATCAAAAAGCTGAGTTGATTAAATATGAATCAGAAAGTAAGATGAAGCAAAAATTGAATAGTAGTGTATTTTCTTATTTATTGTCCAGGTTTTGAAAAATTAAGGTTCATTTTTTTTTGCCAATTCAGTTTTGTTACTCAAAACACACAATTTCTTCTAAACCAGAAAGTAATTTTTAGCAGCCTTGAGTATACATGTGGGTGCATTTATTTTCTCTTCATTTGAGCAAAATTTCCTTGAGTGGAAAAGACTGATCTTTTTAAAAAAGTATAAAAATGACACCCCCTTCTTACAGTTCAATTTATAATTGAACTCTTCAAAGAAAATAAAAATAACAAGAATGATTCCTCACATGGCTAAGACTCAGATAAAGATTTTTCTTGCTAACGTCCCTCAGAGAACTGTTATGGAAAATCACTAAACTGGCTTCTGACAGTGTTTTCATATATAGAACAAAATATAAATGACAGTATTTTCATTACTGCTAATAATGAAAATATTGATGTCTAAATGTTTATACTTAGGAAAAATATGAGATGAGAGCTTAATGGAATAAAACATGTGTTGATCACTGAAATGGATTTTTTTTTTAATTTATAAAACAGTTGGCATCTAATGTCCCATATGGGGTTATATCTTCTCCCCTAGTGATGCTTAGGAAACTTAAAGTGAAAAACAAAGTGAAGCAAACATACCAAGGAAACAGTAAACTTAAGAAAAATTCTTAATTAGATGATCCATGAAGTCCCTACCCTTGTTTATGTCCCTCCCCCCCCACCCCCCAAGGGTCATTCAATAAATAACATGCTTGAGGGAGTTTGTGTAAACAGTGTCTTGGCACCAGGGAAAGGTAAGATTAGAACTAACTCCTGGAATCAGTCCTGGTAGCCTGGCTGAACTGTTCTGTGGTGTGAGTTGATGCACAGAGATTATATGCAGGATAGTTTGTCCTTTGTATCTGCTATGTTTACAGATGTGAAACTATAAATACTGTAGCTAGCATACATACAGATGAACAGCCATGCGAGAACATTAAAATCTGAACTCTTTTAACATAATTATTCCTTGCTTTTGCTCTCCAGTAGAAACTTTTCTCTTCCCATCGGGAAACAAAATGTCCTGTGCAGACACCTAAAAATGAGAGTTAGTGTTTGCTGCTCCATTTGGAGAATGAGGGTGGCCTTTGTGGAAGTGTTTGGAGTCCTTGGCAAACCCTATCTACTAATAAGCAGGGGACATTTACAAAGTCAAACTCCTTGCAAAAGGCTGGACCTGCATCTTAGAAGTAACCGCTGCAGAGTTCATTTATTCAGAAAGACCATTTCCTTTAAAGCAGACAGTTCCAAAGCAATTATTTCTCATTTTGAGAGGACATTGGAAACTCATGAAAGATGAGCCTCCCAACACTTCTACATTGATTCCACACTGCAACAAGATCCCCTTAGCTACTTGATACCTACCTAGAGGTAACTTTATGGTCTTTCATCTACTAGATTAAATCATTTTTTCTCCCAAAGGAAGAGGGTCTATCTTTTTACATATTCAAATTTTGCTTATATGTTGAGAATATATCATCAACTTGTTCATCATAGATTTGATTAGGCATGAAACAGCAAGAAGGGCAATGCTTTACTTCTGTTTTCTAAAAGAACATAAACAAGCAAGCATGGACCCGTATCAACTAATTTCTAATCCTTCTTGGCATTTGAGGTATTTAAGGTCTTTAAAACAACCATGCAGATTCATGGCATTGTAATTTAGAATTTGTCTAAATACAATGTTGAACTGTGCCATCTTCAAGGTTAATGTATAGGAACAATTCATTTGGTCAGGTTGGATGACCTGGGGTAAAGAATGCTGTAATTAAAATTGATTCATGTTATACAGTACAGTAACTCTCATGAAGTGATAAAAATGTTACTTCTTGGAAAAATGATTCCCCAAAGAAGCTGTGCCTAAAGTTACAGAGATCCTCCAAACTGAGGATGTGAATGATCTGAGGAGCACCTTACAAATATCAGGGGTCTACTGAATCAGTTAATACTTCCTATTTTCATGGCATAAATTCAGCTCCTTCTAGAAACTCTTGAAAGCACCAGTATTAGCATTCTGAGTTACACATGACAAAAAAACCAACTCAAGAAAGATCAAAAAGATATAAAGGAACTGAATGGTTTACATAACTGAAAAGATCAGGACAACAGGGATGGTTTCAGGTGTGTCTTGATGCAGAGGATGGTAGTCACTAAGACTCTTCCTCTGGATCTGTGCCTCACGTAGGTTCTTTCATGAAAACAAGATGCTTCCAGCATCTTCAGCCTCACGTCCTTCCAACCTCAAGTCTAATGGAGAGAGGACCTGCCTCTGTCCTAATAGTCCCAATTGAAAATTTTATTATATTTCTTTGGCTTTGATTGCATTACCTGCCCATCCCTCAATTACTGTGATCAGGAGAATGCAAGGATACAATGTGCTATTAGACTTACACCTTGCACCTTAGGCGCATGTTCCACTCCTAGAGTTGAGGATGGGGGCCGGTATGGAAAGGAGAAAATGGGGAAGAATGAACCTTAAATTAAAACTGGAGCCTTTTGCCAAAAGGAGGATGGCTGCTGGGGACACAAACCATGAAATTTGCTGTTCCACCCTCCTGGAACCCTTTGCTGTCAGCTCATCAGACACAGCCTCATCTAGTATTGTTCCTTATGTGGCAGGGATGTTTAAAAATTCATAAACAGTGGTATAATTTTATAGGCTTAATAACTTATACTGTGTAATATAATATTTAAATTTTTAATACAGTTATTAATTATATTTAACTCAGTGCTAGTTACTCCTTAAGTGGGTTCTTTATATTAACATCCACAAATACTTGGCATTTTTATTCGGGGTGTACAATTCAAATTCGGTTTTAGTCAGTTTGAGGCAAATGTTAACATTAGGATAATTTACAACTGCACAGAGATAAACAAAGTCATTAAACTCTTTCCTCCCTGCCAGGAAGGCATTATATGATACTACATCTGATTTATGTTATTAAAGACCCTCAAAAACAGGAAGAGCAAAGATTGATTAAAAGTAATATGACCCACAAATAGGAAAGAATAAAGAAAAAAAGCATATTACTAGGTACAGACACTCCAAGTAAAGTATAAAGATAACTGTCATATTTAATATCATATTAAGTACTAATTTTTCATGGCTGGAAAGGACCATAGAGATAATTCAATTCTAATAATATAGATATTTTCTTGGTAAGCTATTTGTCATTATTTTCTCCATAAGACATGATGGCCAGGAAAACACATTTCCATTGATATATCACTGTGAAATAGATTAATTTGGGCTGATTCCATAAAGAACTTTCTACTCGTCCAAGACGACACAACAGCACCCTAACTCAGCTGATTCCTTCCCAGGGCTTCATTCATTCCAAGCGTCATTGAGCCTCTCCGTGTTCCTAGCACTGTGCTAGGTACTGGGATACAATGATGAATAAGATAAATGTGGCCCCTGATCACTTGATGCTTCCAGTTCAGTGAAGGTGACAGACATTAATCATGTTACAGTTGACCCTTGAACAACGCAGGGGTTCGGGGTACCAAACTTCCTGCACAGTCAAAAATTTATATATAACTTTTGACTTCCCGAAACTTAACGACTAATGGCCTACTGTTGACCAAAGCCTTACCAGTAACATAAATAGTCTATAAACATATATTTTATATGTTATATGTATTCTATACTGTATTCTTAGAACACAGTGAACTAGAGTAAAGAAAGTGTTAAGAAAATCATAAGGAGAAGGGTGCGTGGTGTCGCAGTTGGTTAAGCAGCTGCCTTCACCGTCATGATCCTGGGGTCCTGGAGTCAAGCCCTGCATCAGGCTCACTGCTCAATGGGCACCCTACTTCTCCCTCTCCACCGCTTGTGCTTTCTCGTGTGCTCTTTCTTTCTCTCTCTCAAATAAATAAATAAAATCTTTAAAAAATAATAAGGTGAGAAAATATATTTACAGTATCATACTGTAAAAAGTCCGCATATAAGAGGACTTGCACAGTTCAAACCCATGTTGTTCAAGGGTCAACTGTATTTACCAAGTACATTCTTCAGTACAAGGTATGATTTGTTTTTTAAAAAAACAATTTCTATGTCCTCTTATATTGGTCTCCAAGCTCATCTGGCCCAGTCTAGAGGCTTAGGGAAGTTGCCTTGCAGTGGAGAATAAGAAAAGGATGAATGTCTCGGCTGCATCACATGCTCAAGGCTCTGACAGCCGCCTGCCTGTCTGGAACACAGAGAACAAGGTGAGGAAGTTACTTTGGGGCCAGATCATACAGGAGCTTGTAGACTGTAAGGATTTTAGTCTTTATTTTAAGTTTTAAGCAAAGGGTGACATAATCAGATTTGCATTTGAAAAATCATTCTAGCTAAGGTGTAGAGAATAAATGCAGAGGTTGGTATAAAAATATTAGGAAGTTAGCAGAGTAATCCAGATGAGAGAAGATGATGCAGTGGTATGTCCTAGAGTGGCACTGTTGGAAAGATTTGACAGATCTGAGAGAGATTTTAAATATAAAATAAAAAGACACATTGGTTCTCACAAGTTGTAAGAGTCATTGAATGCCAGCAAGTTTTGTTTTGTTTTTTTTAATGTGCTTTCTGAGGGTTCCAACAACCAGTCTCAGTTTTCCTAATAAGACTCAATAAAGAGTATCATTCTATGATAGTCATATCCCTTTAATTTATCATGACATTGCTATAAGAATAGTGGTGCCCATGTCCTATAGCTTTCCAGTTAATGCAAATGCCTTTTGACCAAAGCCTTAATTCAAGTCTTTTGCTCCTGACTGAACTAACTCGTGGACACCTTCAGGAAATGTAAAAGCATACAACAATCTAAGGCACCCATATGTCTGAAAATATTCTGAGTCATATCATAGTTTATAGATATCCATTCCTTAAATCCTGACACTAACATGATCTGAAGAATTGTACAAGTCAGTAAAGATAGCAGACCTGATATAACACACTATATGGATATTTTTCCTCAGACAAATGCTGTATCTTGAGATTAAAAATTCACATTTAGACCAAAATGATGTTGGTATCATTATATACTTTGCAAACCTTCCATTCTGCCTCTACTTTCCCCTTTCCCTCCCTGCTTCCCACAGTATTAGTGTTCCCCAGAATCTCATTGTAGGCCACTGGCTTTTATTCCAAACCAGAGATAACCAAATCATCAATGCTGCTCCTGAGCTGTCCACCTTCATGTTCAACTGCTTATATATTCATTCAGTTAACAAATATTTTTAAGAGCCTGTTCTATCCCAGCTCCTATTAACTGCCTCCATGAGATAGTCCTCCAAAAACTCTAATCACATACCTGAAATTAAATAATCTTCAGACTCCCCAAATCTACCCCTTACTCTCAAGTTCATCATTTCAGTGAAGGTCAACATAACCCGCTTGCTTTTTCACTCAACGCCTGCCCCTATCTCTCCTTCCCTTACAGTCCAGTTACAAATCCTATGGCTCTTCCTTTTAGACTTCATTCAGATTCAACCTCTTGTCCTGCCTTCCTTCACTTTCGGGGCCTCAATTTGTACCCCTTCTCACCTCTAGTATACTAGGCTCACACTGTGTTTCCCTTCTCCAATTGGGTTCCCCTTACCAATCATCCTTTCCAATCCAAGCTATCTATTATGAAGACTGATCTAATCCTGTCACTTCTGTGCATGGAAATCTCAATGGTGATGTTTCCTCATTGCCTTTAGGATAAAATACTAGCATCTTAATACAGCAAACAGAACCCTTAGGAATGTGCTCTTTAACCTTTAGCTATATTCTAACACCATCACTCCACTACCCTGAGACTCTAGTTGCAGATGATTCCTTGTTCTGCAGATTCATAACATGCTCATGGCCATGCATTTGCTCTTCTGTCTCCCTCTACCATTACTCTTTACCATCAAGATTCATTTCCAATATTACTTCTCTGCACAGGATTTTCAGCATCAGGCCCATCTGTGCCCCTGCCATTCTACTCTGTCCACCTATTGATTGAGACACTCAGATCACAGCCTACTCTAATCTTTTGTTCACATTTCACTCAAACCAACTTTCTGGAGCATAGACTTTTTATTCCCTAGGATCTACCCATAGTACATGAAAGTGACCAACAAACATTTGCTGAACTAGAACTTGTGTAAGTACTTAAAAATTATTAAGTGCTTTGTATGTGCTAAGTGTTTTAGCAAGTCTGGGAGAAATGCACATGCACCCATTATAAAAACTGAATTAAAGTTTGAGTGAGAGAATGAATAAGTAAATGTAAAAAACTAACTATGGGATTCCTGGAACAGGATGACTTTCAAGTATTTTTTTTTAACAAACAACACTAAAAATACATCTTATGTCATAAATCCTCCATTATCCAAACATCTATAATAATGGAAATGAAAATTTTACAAATATAATTCCCTTACTATATTACGATACCTTTTGTTATTTTTTCTATAACTATTTTCTTTTTTTAACTGTTGGCTGTAAACTACCATTTATTTTATGACTTGTTTTAGAAAATACTGCTTTAGTAATTTTACTATATTTGACTTATAAAGGTTTTCATTCATACAACTTCTGTAGATAATTAAGACTATAGATAAAAAATAAATAAGCAATATCTCTTAATTGTTAGAGCTACTCAAAATTTATTGGGTTTTTTTTTTAAATATGTGATCCTCACTTCCCATACCACCACTACTATTTAATGACAACAAATAGCTTGTCATGAGAATTTTTTGGACATATTTCTTGCACATTGCAGTCATTGGAAGCAAGCTGAGTTATCCGAAGCAGGATTTGAAGTCACTGGATTGGACAGTTCCCATTTGCAGTCTTCTCTGTTGAGTCTAAACATTGAATCCATTTTTCCTATTGTGAAAGAGTTAAAGCTCTCCAGTGGTGCTCCATTCCTACTAAGTGTGCTTTCCTTATTTGTTCTTTTAATAAAATGCCTTAGTATAAAATACAATTATGGAGTAGTTTTCTTGAAATGAAGCAAGCAATGAGGAATCAATTCGACATATATATGAAGAATCATTCGGAATATTCTTTTTTTCTGATTTCTAGACAACTCTACTACTGTGTATAAATCACTTACAGTTTTCCTATCACCACGGTGTTTGGCAAGGAAAACTGCAGTGTTTCTTCTTTAATCTTAAGATGCACATATCTGCCAACTTTTATGTTGCTCATGAAAAGTAATAAATATCACACTTCATATGTCAACATTTCAGTGCCTGGTAACGGAAAGAGTGTTTATTGTTTTTCTAAATGAAAGAGTACAAAATTGAGAAAGATAAAGAGATTTTGCCAGTGTTTTGCTATAGAAACATTTTTCTCTTTAAAAAAAAAATCTGCTATAAAAAGTATACCAGGAATGGGGGTATTTATCACGATATATATGCTTTCATGGCTAGGGTGGTAAATATTTTAAATTGAGACTTTGAAAAGCACACTTATGTAAATAAGCGTTTTGTTTTTAAGTAATTTATATTTCAAGACAAGATTTAAGCTGTGTTGATAAATTTGTAAAAATCACATTTCTGTATCTATACTCCTGCTAAGTATAGTAGCATAGCTGTCATGAATCCTAAATTTGAATACACAACTTTTATACATGGGATAAAATGCTCTTTCTCAAGTATAATACGGGGTCCTCTTGATACCGTGAGCTTCCTCACTACATTTGGGGGTGATACTAACACAGAAGGCTGGAAGGTGGTATTATAGAGGAGGGAGGCTATGTGATATCCATATTCATTTAGGTATTTTTCTGAATGTATTTTATGAATTGGAGAATTGTTTACACCAGAAAGTGTCAAAATTTTACTGGAAATATTCCATGTTGTTTGGTGGACTAACATAAAACAAAACAAGAAAACAGGTGAGGATTTTTTTTTTTTTTTTGCATAGAAGGATAGCACTACACCAGGTGTGGGAGAACAAGCAGGGTGAGCAAGGCATTCCCATGGGGAGGATCTGCAGAGGCAGCTGTCCAATAGAGGTGTCAGTCCCTGAGTAGGGTGTGGAGGATATCTGAAGTGAGGGTGACATGAAGTATTGCAGCTACAGTGGTATATGTAAGGGAGTGCTCAGGGGATAGTTTTGACAATAGACTGGCAAATGGTGTCAGAGCCTGAGCACTTAGGAGGGTGTCAGTAAGTGAGACAAGGAGTGGCAACAGGGGCTGATGATTGGTTACAGAAAGGGGGTCTGATCGGATACAAAAATGTATTAAGGATGATGGGAGCCAGGTTTCTCATGGTCGAGAAGGGAGGTACAAGTGTGGGAAGGTAGAAAACTAGGATAAATCCTGCAGTTTTGTCTTTTTTTTTAAAGATTTTATTTATTTATTTGAGAGAGAGAGAATGAGAGAGAGCACATGAGAGGGGGGGAGGGTCAGAGGGAGAAGCAGACTCCCCGCCGAGCAGGGAGCCCGATGCGGGACTCGATCCCGGGACTCCAGGATCATGACCTGAGCCGAAGGCAGTCGCTTAACCAACTGAGCCACCCAGGCGCCCCAAATCCTGCAGTTTTGTATCAATTTGGAGATATCGGTCTGAATTCATGTTTTACCATTTATTTAGACGACATAGAAATAGATACAGAGATAAATAAGTGTGCATTAGGGTTCTCCATAGAAATAGAACCAATAATACGCCTCTGTGTGTATGTGTGTGTATGTATATGATTTATTATAAGGAATTGGCTCACCTGATTATGAAGGCTGAGAAGTCTCAAGATCTTCAGTTAGCAAGCTAGAGATCCAGAAAAGCTAGGCCAGCAGGCTCAAGACCTAGGAAGAGCCAGTGTTTAGGTTTGAGCCCAAAGGCAGGAAAAAAATTGATGTCCCAGTTCAAAGGCAGGCAGGAGGAGTTTTCCCTTACTTGTGGGAAGGTCAGTCTTCTTCTTCTGTTCAGGGCTTTAGTGGGTTGGATGAGGCCCGCCACACTGAAGAGGGCAATCTGCTTTACTCAGTTTACTGTTTCAAATGTTAATCTCATCCAGAAGGACCCTCACAGACACACCCAGAATAATATTTGACCAAATATCTGAGCACCCTGTGACCCAGTCAAATTGACACATAAAATTAACCATCAAAGTGTGTGTGCTTCTGTGTCTATGTTTAAAATAGCTAGCTTCCAGATCTTAGTTACTAAATACTATTCTCCCTTAGGGAAATGGCTGAATCCAAGGCTGGGCAGGAAAGTATAACATTATCCTGGAACATCTTGTTGTACCATAAAAGAGTGCTCAAAGAATGATAAGGAACATGTCAAAGGACACAGGAATCAGCTTGAAAAGGCTCCTGCTGGCCAAAGTCAGGACAATTGGAGCATCAAAATAAGTAATAATAGCAACAGATTGTAACATCAAATAAAATAAGAATCCATGAGCCCGTAATTGATGAAACCATCTCTCATATTTACATAATCTCAAAGTACAAACACACTAAACATATATTGCAAAGGAAAAAAATTAATAATAATAGATTTTCAGTGTAGAATCCTGGCAGATGCTACTTTAAACAAATGGTCAACATTAACATTAACAGTAATAGTACATCTGGATGTCTTCTTTGTAAAAATATCTGTTCATGTCTTCTGCCCATTTCTTAACTGGATTATTTGTTTTGGGGGTGTTAAGTTTTATAAGTTCTTTATATGTTTTGGATACTAACCCTTTATCAGATATGTCATTTGCAAATATCTTCTGCCTTTCAGTTGTGGTTGTTGTTTCCTTCGCTGTGCAGAAGCTTTTTATTTTGATGAAGTCCCAGTAGTTTATTTTGCTTTTGTTTCTCTTGCCCCAGGAGATAAATCGAAGAAGTGAGAAGAAGTAAGAAGTTTCTATAGCTGATGTCAAAGAGGTTAGTGCCTGTGTTCTCCTCTAGGATTCTAATGGTTTCCTGTCTCACACTTAGGTCTTTAATACATTTTGAATTTATTTTTTATGTATGGTGTACAAAAGTGGTCCACTTTCGTTTTTTTGCATGTTGCTGTCCAGTTTTCTCAACACCATTTGTGAAGACACAGTCTTTTTCCCATTGTATATTCTTGCCTCTTCTGTTAAAGATTAATTGACCATATAATTGTGGGCTTGTTTCTGGGCTTTTTATTCTGTTCTGTTGATCTATGTGTCTATTTTTGTGCCAGTACCATACTGTTTTGATTTCTATAGCTTTGTAATATAACTTGAAGTCCAAAATTGTAATACCTCTAGCTTTGCTTTTTTTCTTTCCCCCAAGTTGCTTTGGCTACTTGGGGTCTTTTGTGGTTCCATACAAATTTTAGAATTTCCTTCTAGCTCTGTGAAAAATGCTGGTGCTATTTTGGTAGGGATTGAATTAAATGTGTAGATTGCTTTGGATAATATAGATATTTTAACCATATTTGTTCTTCCAATCCATGAACATGAAATGTTTTTCCATTTCTTTGTGACATCTTCAATTTCTTTCATCAGCATTTTATAGTTTTCAGAGTACAGATCTTTCACCTCTTTGGTTAGGTTTATTCCTAGATATCTTATGGTTTTTGGTATAATTGTAAATGGGATTAATTCCTTGATTTCTCTTTCTGCGGCTTTGTTATTGGTGTACAGAAATGCAACAGACTTCTGTATGTTGATTTTGTATCCTGCAACTTTACTGAATTCATGTATCAGCTCTAGCAATTTTTGGTGGAGTATTTTGGGTTTTCTTTTTTCTTTTTTTAAAAGATTTTATTTATTTGAGACAGAGAGAGAGCACAAGCGGCGGTGGGGGCAGAGGGAGAGGGAGAAACAGACTCCCCGCCAAGCAGGGAGCCTGATGTGAGGCTTTATCTCAGGGCCTTGAGATCATGACCTGACCCAAAGGCAAATGCTTAACTGAGCCACCCAGGCACCCCAGGAGTGATATATTTATATTAATTTTCTGATGTTGATGGTTTGTAGTGATGTAAGATAATATCTTTATTTATAAGAAATACCCATTGAAGTGTTTGGGGTGAGGAGCATCACATCATTAACTTACTCTCAAATTCAAGGAGAGAAAAGTTTTTTGTTCTTGCAGCTTGTTTGAAATTGTTTCAAAATAAATAAAAAACATATATTATGGAATATTTTATTTCATTAGCAGGCTGAGATATCACTTGTTTCCATAAGAATACAGCTCTTTTGCTATATTCCCTTAACTATTATGTCTGTTTACTTTGGTGTGTAAAGGCAGTAATTACTACACCCCTCATCTTATAAATTACTAATTATGACTTTTAACATCTTAAACAATTACTCAGGTTTGGATTTTCATTATGCAAAAACCATGTCAAGTAATGGTACATCTAGTCATAGGGAATACATTCTCACATTTCCTTCTTGGATACACATATCTCTTGCTCTCTTTCTCTCTGTCTTTTAGGAACTTTCCTAGTATGGTAACACTTTTCAATGTAGTTGAAATGGTAAAGCATTTCAATGAAACTGCTTTAACAATTGTTATCCCCTATCTCTTTCTTCATTTTTAAACTCTCAGGACAGTTATCAGTCCTTTATTGATGTCTCTAAAACATTTGATATTCTTGGCCTCTGTCTCCTTGAAACTCTCAAGTCACTTGTTCTGTGACAAGGCTTTCTTACATTTCTCCTACCTCTCCAGGAATTCCTTCTTAGTGGCATTCATAGATTTATTTCCCTCTGGTGGTCCTTAAGATATTGATGCTTCTGCAAGTTCTTTTCGGTCTCATCTTATCCCTAAATGCACACTCCTCCTGAGTCATCTCTTCAAAGTCTTAATGGCCACCTATTGGCTGATGGCCTCAAATTTCTCTTGTAGCCAGACATCACTCCTGAGCCTGGACCTGAATACCCCACTGACTACAAACACATCCTCATTTCCACTTGAGTATCTCAAAGTCAGGAAGTACAAAACTGAATTCATCACCATCTTCTATTCTTCTGTTCTCCCTTACATCCCCTCTAGCAGGCTTGGTACTCTTTTTTATTCCTCCTAGTGAATCACATTGCCATCTACCTAATGGCCAATAAGATGTTTTTTAATTTCCTTTTTATTTATCAAATCCATACATTTCTTTTCTCCCCTCCACTGTCTTAGTTCAGATCACCATTATCTCTTCTCTGGATTACAGCCTCATAGTTGGTGTACCAGACAGAAACTTTGCCTGTTTCCAATTTGTCTTCATAGTGATACCAGGGCATACATGCCAAAACACAAATCTGGCTATGAAAATCCTCTGATCAAAATTTTATGTTGTCCCCTCTTTGCCTTTGGGCACAAAGCAAACTTGTTAGCAAGATGTGAATGATCTTTCCCAATTTGGTCACCGCTCACCTCTCCAGCTTCATCCTTTTCTCATTCTCTTTTACCAGTACTTTGCTCCTTGCAGTTCTATGACAAAGTCATGCTTTACTCAGCTTCCAGACTGGAACGTACTTTATGCCTCATTTCCTTTTTCTTTCTTCACCTTGTTAACTGTTAGTCATAAATAAGAGATACCATGTCTGCCAGGGAGCCTTCCTTGATAGGCCCTCAGCCACTAGTTGTTCCCTGAGAATCCTGTGATTGTCTCTTATTTGTATCAGAGCACTATTCATACTGTAATTATTTTTTTCTATCTCCATTCTCATAACCATAGTCAAAACCCTTTAAAAGCCTTGCATAACTCTCAGAATAAGATCTAATTCTTTACTCTGGTTAATGTTATCTGACTCCTTTCTAAGTCTCCCACCTCATCTAGTACCATTTTTTATCTTCCCCAGTGTTCTCAGGTGTTGCTGCCCTTCTCTTTGGTCCTCAGACTTGCCCTGCTCATTTGGAGGCTTGCTTGCAACTCCTGGTCTTTTCATAGCTGGCTCCTTCCTGTCATTCATACTTTATCTTAAATATCACCTCAGCAGAAAGGCTTCCCTGACCACCCAATCTACTGCAGCCCCTCTGTCAATCTCTGTCACTGTACACCATTTCAGTTCTCTGCATAGTGCACATCCTGACTGAATGTTTCTCTGAATTATTAATTTGTTTATTTCTTATCTGTGTGTCCCCAGCCAGATATAAAACTCCATGAGAGCACAGACCTTGTCTACGTTTTTCTTTACATATCCCAAATGCCAATAAAAATGCCTCAGTAAATAATTAGTTGAATGAATGATGCCCTCATAAGACTACAGGCTTCTTGGGGCACCAGGGTGGCTCAGTTGGCTAAGTGTCTGCCTTCAACTCAGGTCATGGTCCCGAGGTCCTGGGATCGAGCCCCACATCGGACTCTCTGCTTGGCAGGGGCCTGTTTCTCCCCCTCCATGCTGTTCCCCCTGCTTGTCCTCTCTTTCTGTGTGTCACATAAATAAAGAAAATCTTAAAAAAAAAAAAAGGCTACAGGCTTCTTGAGGACAGACTCTATTTTAATAATCTCTATGTAAATGGCATCATTCTTGATGTATCAAAGGCAGTAATCTCATTCATTCACTCAAACATATTTAAGTTATTTTTATATCCTAGGTACTGTGTGGTAGAAGCCAGTGAGAAAAACACAGTCTCATGACAAAAACGCATAGTCCAACTCATATGCAAATGCAGTTCAATTTTCCCAAGGCTGGAAGCTTGGAAGTTGTTCAACTTCCCAGAATCGACCTTTACTTTGATCACACAATATAAAAAATTCAAAAACCCATGCCAAGTGAAATCTAGCACCCTTACTGATGTTACTAAGAATTCATCAGGGCCATGGAGTGATTAGTTTCAGAAGCTGTTTGTCACCTCTTGCTCCACATCCCTGCCCTAAGCTTCATTCTTGATGTCTTCGTCTTACTTCCTTCAGCTACTGTCCACTATACCCCCACAAAAGAATTTCCTTCCTCTATTCCACCAAACATAAACTTACTGTATGTAACGGACATGTAATGAAGGCTTGGGGACTTAGGGGTAAATTATAAATCAGAACAGAAAACAGTCTACTATTAGCAGTTCCAGAGGCTCTTTTCCCCAACAAGAGAGCTCTCACTAACAGTTTTTTCCTAAGTCCTCTGCCTGCCACTGTATTTATTGCTAGATGCTACCTCCACCTACAGAAATCTTTCTCTCAGAAAATTCCCATTGCTCTAATACCTAGAAAATTTAGCTTCCCTTGTATGACTCTTTCTCTCCCAAATAAGTCCACATATCTCATCACAAGGGGGCCACAAATAGGTTTTCCTAAGCAAAAGAGCTATCCACTCCCCTTGATGGGGGAGTGATTCTATTTGAACAGAGCAGAATTATCATCTCCCTCACTTTAGATAACTGTCTAAACTTCTGTCAACAATGCCTAAAATTACATTTAGCTTTAGATTAAACATACTGCATAATTGACTCATTGAAACTGTTTAGACTGAAATCTTTAAGTCTTTCAGAAGAGTTGCCTTTCAACTGCATCTCTGTCATTTTGCCCTTGTTTATTTGGAATTTTAACCGAAGTACAGACATTCATCCCTGATAACTTTCATCTTATTATATTTAGCCCATCATTTCAGCATGTCAAGATCTTTTAGAATTTTGGTTCTGGCATACAATATATACACTATCCCTACCAACTTCATGTCGAATGCACTTGCTTAAGTATGTTCTCTATCCTCTCATCAGCCACCCAAAATGGTTAATAAGCATGTGCTATTTTGTGACAGGATTCTAACAGCTAAAAGAAGATAACCAAATAAGAAAGATAAAAATTTCAAGGTATGAAAAAGTATAAAAATCAAATGAGAAGATTAAAATTTGCCAAATGAGACACCCAAGAACAAATATTTTTAGATTGGGAGTAAAGGTCTCATGTTCAGTCATGTATCTCCCATTTCTCTGGATAATCCCTTCACTACTTATTTTGAGGTACAGGTTGTTCTGGAGATAGAATGAGGTGTGGAATGGGTGGTTGCCATAAAACATATTTTAATGTGGCAGGGCCAGAACTTGCCTAAGGCAAGTCAGAAGCCAAAGACAGAAAATTTAAGGAGGCGCTCAGTCTCAGGATTTTGCAAGAGCAGGACAGCCTTACACAACTGTGGGAGTGAGTGCCCCCCACTTAAATTTTGCATGCTAGGCTTCCACTTGTCATCCTGTTCAAAGTCTCATAATGAGGAGGGACATTTAACTTATAGAAGGTGTCCTTGCCAAAGTTTATTCCTTCAGCCTAAGCTTGAGCTATCGTATTTCCACCTTCCTCATTGCTAGCTGAAACACCACAGTTAATCCTAGCAATCTTCAAACCATGCTTGAATTTGACCTCTGCTCATTTCTCTAGTGATCTAAGACCACAATTACTAAGAGGGAGCTCCAGGCATCAGAAATAATAAAAAATAGGCTTAACCTACCTTTTAAATTAATAACATAGACCAAAAAGGTCAGGTTTTTTTGTTTTTTTATTCAATACATTCTGCAACCTTCTTTGTCAGCCACTGTATTATTTTCTTTGTTCTGCTTTCCCCATTTTCTTGCAGTTTGGTCCACCAGTACCATCACTTCCAGGAAAGGCAGGATCACAACCAATTCTGGCTTAATTAAGTGTATTGGGATCCTCTTGGCAACCCTGCACTGGTGTATACAATTAACTTGCTCTGTCCAGACCTGCTTGGTCATGTTTTCTTGGGGTTTGAAGCTACCTTGTGTCCAAATCTCTGTTCCCCAGGACTGATGCCCACGTGATCATGTAGCTGCAAGCCACAACATTTCTCCCTTCCTCTTTCCTGATGCCTATCATTATTATACCATACCTGCTGAGTACCTGTAGAGGTTGTATCCTCTGTTAAAAAATTATGTGTCCCTTCACCATTCTGTTTTTATATAGGTGTTTACCTGGTTGAATACACACAAATCCTAACTCTTTTGCTTTTTAAAAAGTAAGTTATTTCATGAATGGACGAGTGGACTAATGAGAATAAGCAGTAGGTACTAGGTGTTTCAACACTCAGAAAGCCATGATTAAATTAACTGAGCTGCTAGGGTGCCTTACAGTATGTAAATACTTGGAAGCCAGGCAGATGGCTGCTATGATATCTTTTTTTTCCCCACAGTTGCAGTATATATGTATATTATATATACACATGTGTATATATAATATACATATATATTTTTTAATTATGTTCAATTAGCCAACATATAGTACATCATTAGTTTTTGATGTAGTGTTCAATGATTCATTAGTTGCTATGATATTTTAATGTCTTTGGTATAGTTATTCCTTACCAATGATAAGCATAGCTTTACTTAAACACTTTAGTTGGAAAATTATAATTGACAAATTTAATGCCCAGTGAATAAAGGAGATTCAGAGAAAAATAAAAATATATCATATGTGTGATACATGTGTACATGTGCCTGCACACACGTTCACACACATACATACATGAATAGATGTAAATTATGAAGGGCAATCAATGCCAGGAAAAGCCAAATTCTTTGCCACTCTTGCTTGCTCCAGTATCACCCTTTTCATTATTCAAAAACAAGTAGCTAAGGTGGATTCTAAATGAATCTATGATAAATTATTATGTTAACTTTATATAAGGCAGGTTGTATCCTCCTTAATGTTTTAAAATTCGATCCAACTAGGATTAAAATTTAATGGTTTTATTTACATATTCCCTTGTGATGTTTTCACAAGTCCTATTTGCTCTTTCAGCAAGAATTTTTTTTTTAATTTTAAAACATTATTAGACATTACAATAGGCACTAGGAATACAGCAGTGAAAACATCCATAATCCCTACCTTCATAGATTTTATAAACTAGAGGGACAGACAAAATTAAAGCTGTACTCAAGGAAACATTTGGTTAAAGATGCCTTATATCTCATCTCCAACCAAACACCCTCATTAAAATTTTATGAAGCCACTATTTAGAAAAAGAAGAGGAGTTGGGTCATAAACAGATGACAGATTTTAGCAAATTTATGGAATACGTAAAAGAGGTAGAAAAGTGGTAACGGGTGAATTAGATCAGAGGAAATCTCCAGCCTAGACTACACAGAGAGGTTTGTAGTCTAAACTCATCTGTAATGCAGAATCTAGGCGATGCTTGGGACTGAAAAATGCTACACTCAGTTGAAGGCAAAGTTAGATATGAGGCTAAAAATGGGAGGGAAAACAGAATATCTGTTTGTGGAATGGTTAACTATCCCACACACATACATCTTCCCAACCTCCAAGTAAAGCTTGTTTGAAAGCAAGCTTCTATGCAACCAGGCAGGAGGGTACTTCTCTAAAGAAGTTGAATAGTCCTAGAGAAAATGACTTACTTAAAGTTCCCCCAGGAGAAGAAACTTAAATGTAGGGTTCCCGGGCCCCTGCCCCAACCCCGCCATTATTCTAAAAAAGTGCTTGCCTGTGAATTAGCAGTAGAGGTACCAATATATATAGAGAGAGGTACCAATCAGCTTTTTTGCCATCTTATTTGTAAAAAATAAACAACGAAGATGCACTAGAAGAAAGCCTTCAATATGAAAGAATGGCCAAAATAAACCAACATAAAAACCAACTTCGAAAAAAAAAAGTAAACAACAAAATACTTCTAATAGTCATCCTTAGAGTCCCATGGGGAACTTGCATCCATAAAACAAGAATAGGAAGCTACAAAAGTCACAACCAGAGAATTAAAATGAGCTCTTGCCTATCAAATATATTATGGCCAAAAATATTATAGGTGAATTGAAAAATGAATTTAAAGAATCCTTCCAGAATATACAGGAAAACAACAACAGCAAACAAACCCACACCCTCCCCCCCAAAAAAACAAAACAACAATAACAACAAAAGACTGAAGATGTGAAAGAAAACAGACGTATGGAGAAACAACATATAACACTGCAGCTAGAGTGATCTTTCTAAAATGCAAACCATCCGGGGCACCTGGGTGGCCCAGTCCATTAAGGGTTTGCCTTCGGCTCGGGTCATGATCCCATGGAGTCCAGGGATCGAGTCCCACATCGGGCAGGCTCTCTGCTCAGCGGGAAGTCTGCTTCTCCCTCTGCCTTCTCTTCCCTCTGCTTGTGTTCTCTCTCTCACCCGCTCTCAAATAAATAAAATCTTAAAAAAAAAAAAAAAGCAAACCATCCCTTCTGCTCTTCTGTTCATAATCATTTAAGTCTTACCAATTGTCCTAAGTAAAAATCTTTTCGCATTAAGAGGCTTTGTGGTTTGATCCTTTCTCTCTAGTCTTGACTCATAATTTTTCCCATTGCCTCCTAGACTCTGGACTCTGTGAATACTTCTCTTCCAGAAAAGACCTTCTTTCCCATGTACCTTCTTCACCTGGCTTCTCTTAACTCCTTCGAGAATTAGGTTGAGCACTTTCTCAAGAAGTTGTCCAGAATTCTACCAACGTGTAATTTTGTTTACTCATAAGTTTCTTGTATTAAATTGTGAAATCTTAATGTAGGAACTGCATTCTTCACTTCTGTTAGATTAAACAGTATGAAATTGTTGATTTTAGGTCTTATATTCCCTAGGTCATATATAAACAATTTCATGTAATTTAACTTGATATATCCTAGCCCTTAATGTAATACCTGAAGCTTAATGAATGTTAGATAATGTTCTGTTGAAAGAAAGAATAAGTTATTACCAATATTGGTAGGGAAGAATTACCCTTGTAATCTGGGTCTTTACAGTTTTCAAATAAAAAATAAAGGCTTCATTGTTATAGTATAAGATCAAATATTTAATATTTTAAGATCAGAAACTAAACTGTCATTTAAATCAGCAACATGCTAAAAATCAAACAAAATACACTTAAGCTCTCAATATATATATATTACAGAGTGGTTTCTTTTTTTTTTTTTTTTTTACATAATCTACATGAAGATACTTTTTCATATGGAAGAGAGAAGTAGATTTGCTGTTGAATATTCTGTCTTCTGTCTCCCTGTGGTTAATTTTCAGTTAACATTATGTGGTAAAATCAAACACTTTTTCAGTCTCTCTTGGCTGTCATGGCTATTTAAAAGAAGGCTACCCGCTGAATTGGAAATGAAAAAAATATTGATTGAACATAGTGAAATCAATTGGACCTTTTAGTGTTTTACATCTGTTTGTTTCCTACTAACTTTCAAATCGGTTGACTGATTTTGATCAAATTTGCTGCACTTCACTTTTAAGTGTCAAGATCAAGACCAATCTTCGAAGGAATTTTCCAGTATGCAAAGTTAGTCTTTAGGAAATTCACAACCTCAGGTGATACTAGAACATTTCTTGAGCAGACTCACAAAGTGGATACATTATGTCTCAGATACTTTACATCTGTGTCTTCTCGATTTCATATGGTGTCTCTTTCCTTATATTATGAATCAGATACATTTCTAATCAGAAGTTGAAAGTTCTTATGCCTGACATAGGAAGTGTAGGCTTTAATGACAAAAGCAAGAGATATTAACACAGGCAGACAGGTTTTCCCACTACCCTTAAAGCGTTTCAGATTCTACCTTGCTCTGTGGAATATGGTACTATATTAACAGTGAAAACATGAGGAACTGTGCTCTCTGAGCTTCTATTCTGTCATCTCAAAAACGGAGTAAAATATTACCTATCTCATAAATTTGAATATTATATAAGAAACTGCATGTATAGCTCATAACAGAGTACCCGATGTATAGTGTGTGCTTGATAATTATTAGCTATTGATATTATCTATTCCCCCAAACAAATGATGTCTAGCTTCTCACTTAAAATCAGAAGCAGAAGGTCCATATACTAACTTTGGCACTCCTGTTTACCCTTCATCTAGGTCTCCCCAATGGTGACATCTTGTATGGCTATAATACAATATACAATCCAGAATATTTATATTGGTATAATCCACAGACTTTATTCAGTTTTCACCAAGTCTGTGTGCGTGTATTTGTGTGTATGTATGTGTAGTTCTATGGAATTTTATCATATGTGTAGAGTTGTATAATCACAGCAATCAAGATACAGACTGATCCACCACCAGACTCCCTTGTGCTACGCCATTTCTAACCTCCCCAATTGCCTCACTTCTCTGCCTAACCAACAAGCAATAATCTGTACTCCATCTCTATCTTTTTATTATTTCAACAGTATCATATCCATGGAATCACATAGTATATGACCTTTTAAGATTGGCTTTTTGTACTTACTTAGCATAATTCCTTTGAGATACATTCAGGTGGTTATGCAAATCAATAGTTTGTTCCTTTTTATTGCTGAATAATATTCCATGATATGGACGTAATACAGTTATTTTAACTGTTTTTAAGGACATTTGAGTTATTTAAAGTTTTTGGCTATTACAAATTAAGGGGCCATGAACATTCATTTACAAGTTTTTTTTGTGCACATAAGTTTTCATTTCTTTAGGGTAAATGCTCAAGACTATTTGGTTTCACATATTTTGCAGTGACATTGCATGATTCATACAAATTCAAGATCGCTGTCTTTTTGGTGGATCGGCTCCTTTATCATTATGTAATGATTGTTTCTGTCCCTGGTAATTTTCTTTGCTCTGAAGCATACTTTATCTGGTATTAATATAGCCATTTATGCTGTATTTTGATTAATGTCTACTTGGTATATCTTTTACTGTTCCTTTATTTTCAACCTACTTATATTGTTATATTTGAAATTTCTTATAGACTGCATTTAGTTGAGTCATATATTTTTAATCTACTCCCTAATCTCTGTCTTTTAATTGGTGCACTAATGTCATCTACATTTAATGTAATTATTGATATTTTAGGACTTAATTCTGGCATTTTTGCTTTTATTTTTTTAATTTTTATCTCTGTTTTTAATTTCTGTTTTCTTTATGCTGCCTTCCTCAGGGTTATTTTGAATATTCTTTAGAATTTCATTTTGATTTATCTATACTATATTTGAGTGTATTTATTTGTATAGTATTTTTAGTGATTTCTATAGGTATTATATTATGCATAGATGACCTGCCAGTCTATTAGTGTCATCATTTTACCAGTTCTAATAAAGTATAGAAAACTTACCTTCCTTTATGTCTCTTTAACTTCCCTCAATTATATTTGTCTTAAATATTTTCTCTACATACATTAAAAACATACAATATTAAAATTTTTGCTTCAACCATAAAATATAACTTAGAAAACTCAGGGGAGCAAAGGAAGTCTACACTCATTCTGGATTCATACTCATTCTGTTTTTCTTTTTCCCTTTATTCCAGGATTCCTTCTTTTATCATTTACTTTCTGTTTAGAAAAATACCATTTGGGCATTCTTTTAGGTTACGTCTGCTGGCAACAAATTTTCTTAGATTTTATTCATCTGAGAATGTCTTGATTCACCTTCATTCATGAAGGTTTTTTTCACTGGATATAAAATTCTCTGTTGACAGTTCTTTCTTTTAGCAGTTGAAAAATATTATCTTGCTTCCTTCAGGCCTCATGGTTTCTGATGAGAAATTCACTGTCATTTGAATTGTTTTTTGCCTATTGGGAGAATAACTGTTTCTCTCTTGATGTTTTCCAGATTTTTAAAAATAATTCTTAGGAACATTTTTATGCTTGTGAATTTATGTAGTGTATTCCAGAACCATATTGTGGTTAAACCATTTTTTCAATTAAATAATACTATACATTTTCACATATATGACTAGCAATCTCAGAAACATCTGTTATACATGTACCTTTACTGAGTGTTTTTAATACAGCACAGTGCAGTGAACACATGATTCACTAAAGTACACTATATCTATTCACATATACAAGACAATTCTTAGAATTTTTTTTATTGAAGTATAGTTAACACATAGTGTTACATTCGTTTCAGGTCTACAACATAGTGATTTGACAACTCTATACGCTGTTATGCTCACTACAAGTGCAGCTACTATCTGTCACCATACAACAGTATTAAAATACCATTGACTGTATTCCCTATACTGTAGCTTTCATCCCCGTGGCTTATTCATCCCATGACTGGAAGCCTGTACCTCCCACTTCCCTTCACTAATTTTGTCCCTCTACCCACCCACTACCCTCTGGCAACCACTGTTTATTCTCTATATTTATGGGTCTATTTTTATTTTTTGGTTTGTTGGTTGGTTATTTTGTTTTGTTTTTATAGATTCCACAAATAAGTGAAATCATACGGTATTCGTCTTTCTCTGTCTGACTTATTTCACTTAGCATAATGCTCTCTGGCTCCATCCATCTTCTTGCAAATGGCAAGATCTCATTCCATTTTATGGCAGAGTAATATTCCATTGTGTTTATATACCACATCTTATTTATCCATTCATCTATTGATGGACACTTAGGTTACTTCCATATCTTGGCTGTTCTACAAAATGCTGCAATAAATAGAGAGGTGCATATATCTTTCTGAATTAGTGTTTTTGTTTCCTTTGGGTAAATACCTAGTAGTGGAATTACTGAATCATATGGAATTTCTATTCATGCTGGATTTTTTCACCCACAGGTTTATAAAATAGAGGTTCCAGCCATGTATTTGTCACCCTTAAATATGTCATTTAAGAATGATAATGAGATTAAGATGATTATAAAGAGTTAAAACTGCTGAAATATATACATTTTAAATTCTTAGAAATATCTTGCTATTTAAAAATTAATTAGCTTATTTAAAAATAAGGTCCTGTTTTAGAGAACAATGGAATAATAAAAAGCATCTAACATTATAATCCATTGGCAGGATAAACCTATCAACAAATTGTGCTTATAAAGGCCTAACTAACATAAATGCACACCCACTGGATAGAAAGTCTCAAAAAAAGAGGAAACTAAAATTTAGTGAGGTGATAAAAAAGAATTCGTAAGAGGGGATATCAAAAAGTACAGGGAGTGCTCTTTTTATTTCTAAAAATAGTTAGAATTAAACCAAAATTAAAAATAATTAAGAATTAAACCATACCAGGAATGCCATCCTTTTTAAATCAAATTATCATCATGCTAGAGGCAAATGAAAACTTTTACATTGTAATTGAAAAAAGAGATTCTTCTTAAGATGCTGATGATTAGTATAATCTTGAATCTTCTCAAAAATACATTACATTTTTTAAAAACTAAAGTAATAAAACTTTCCTTAAAAATGCTTCTAAAAATAAAATACACAGCTAACTTCTTATAGAAGACATGGCTGGCTTTGGAGCCCAGGAGTGTTTGTTTGTTTATTTATAAACTTACTTCTTTCCCAAGATCTTATAATAAGTACTGAGCAAGACCAAGACTTGAACACTTTTTTTTTTTAAAACATATTAGTGTATTATTAATTTCAGGGTAGAATTTAGTGATTCATCAGTTGCATATAACACCAGCTGCTCATTACATCAAGTGCCCTCCTTAATGCCCATCACCCAATTACCCCATCCCCCCACCCACCTACCCTCCAGCAACCCTTCAGTTTGTTCTCTGTAGTTAAGAGTCTCTTATGGTTTGTGTCCCTCTCTGTTTTTATCCTATTTTATTTTTCCTTCCCTTCCCATATGTTCATGAGTTTTGTTTCTTAAATTCCGCATATGAGTGAAATCATGTGGTATTTGTCTTTCTCTGACTGACTGATTTTACTTAGCATAATACCCTCTAGATCCATCCATGTCATTGCAAATGGCAAGAGTTTGTTCTTTTTGATGGCTGCGTAATATTCCATTGTAATAACCACATCTTCTTTATCCATTCATCCAACGATGGACATCTGGTTGGAGCCCGGGAGTTATCACCATCATTGTCTTTCTTCTCTGAGCCATTGCCACTGTGCCAGAACCGATTCATAAAGGAGAAATTTTGAAAACAAAATAGAATGTGAAAGTATGATGGTTAATTTTGTGTGTCACCTTGACTTGGCCACAGGATACCCAGATATCTAGTTAGTTATTATTTCCATGTGCGTTTATGAGGGTGTTTCCAGATAAGATTGGCATTTGAACTGATAGATTGAATAAAGCCGATTGCCCTCGCAGTGAGGGTGGGCATCATCCTCTCTGTTGAGGACCTGAATAAAACAAAAAGGTAAAGGAAGAGAGAATTATCTCTCTGCCTGACTGCTAGAGCCGAGGCGTCACTCTTCTATCCTTGAACTGGAATTTATACCTTTGGGTCTTGTGGTTATCAGACCTTCAGACTTGGACTAGAACTTATGCCATTAGTTCTCCTGGTTCTCTTAGACCTTCAGATTCAGAATAGAACAAAGAAACAGCTTTCCTGGGTTTTGCAGACAGCAGTTGTGGGACTTCTCAACCTCCATAATGGTATAAGCCAATTTGTTATAATGAATCAACAAATCTCTCTCTTTCTCAATATAGATCTAGGTATAGATTTCTATATCCTCTTGATTCTCTGGAGAACACTGACCAATATAAAAATATAGTTTATAAATAATTAATAATGATTATTAATTAATGATAACTATAAATATGGGAATTTTATTTTTAAAGTTATTTCATAAAATCATTATATCTAAAGGATAATTTGACTCATAAAACAATTTCTTTCTTTTTTGAACCTGGGAGAGTCAGGACAAACCAGAATGGTTGCTTACCCTAGAAGAACAAGAAAAACTCTATCTTCAAGGAAAGTAAGAAACAACTCTAGCCCCTAATCCCACTGTTTGACAGGAGAAAGGGAGGGAAAAGTAAGAATGGCTTAAGAAGGGTGCCTGGGTGGTTCAGTTGGTTGTTGATTTCGGCTTAGGTCATGCTCTTGGGGTCATAATCAAGCCCCACGCCAGGCTCTGCACTCAGCCTGGAGTCTGCTTGTCTCCCTCCCTCTACTCCTCCCCCCACCCCAGCTTGCACGCATGGGTGCACTCTCTCTCTCTCTCTCAAATAAATAAATAAATAAATAAATAAATAAATAAATAAATAAATAAATAAAATCTCTTAAAAAGAAAAAAAAAGAATGGTTTAAAAATGAGGAGTCTGGTCAAACCCAGATTGCTGAGAAGCAAGACAAGTTTACTAGCAGAATTCCAGAAAGTGTCAGGAATCAGGAACCCCTGTGTCCTCACAAAGCATGTGTGGGAAGAGGGTTGAAAAAGGAGAAAGTGTTAAATAGCTTCAGTGTGGCCCCCATTCTTCTCCTCCACCATTATCAGACACGTCGTGCTACACTGCAGTTTCTCTGAGCCTCACCTGTCTTCTTTTTCCAGCCACTGAATAATAACCAACTCTTTGTGAGCTCTGACCAACTTCAGGTGAGTGCAGCTTAACATCACTTTAGTTTATGCCAAAGCACATTTCTCAGCTACTGCTCTAGGGCTTCTCTGTTGACACAGTGATGTATGATGCTATGAGACTTTGCTTATTGCCCACACATACACAACCCAAACAGCAGGACGGTTAGGTCGGGGGAGCAATTCTTTAATTCATAGGAGACAGGAAAGAGACGCCTGAGTAGCTCAGTCATTAAGCGTCTGCCTTCGGCTCAGGTTGTGATCCCAGGGTCCTGGGATCGAACCCCTCATTGGGCTCCCTGCTCTGCGGGAAGCCTGCTTCTCCCTTTCCCACTCCCCCTGCTTGTGTTCCCTCTCTCGCTGTCTCTCTCTCTGTCAAATAAATAAATAAAATCTAAAAAAAAAAAAAAAAAGATTCAAAAAATAGGATACAGGAAAAAGGGGATAAATTCTGCCTGTCTCTACCCTGCCCAGATGGATGGCCCTGAATCACAGTTTATACATACCCTGAACCAGAGGATGGTCCCAGAAGATTGAGCAATCAGTCACATGTTCTTGTGGTCAGATTAATAGTG
Organism: Leptonychotes weddellii; assembly: GCF_054177405.1. Classification (NCBI taxonomy): domain Eukaryota; kingdom Metazoa; phylum Chordata; class Mammalia; order Carnivora; family Phocidae; genus Leptonychotes; species Leptonychotes weddellii. The sequence continues at coordinate 53,569,182 of NC_138376.1, forward strand.
TATTCTCACATTGGCCCTCTCTCTTTCTCAGCTTTGCTCCTCTGGTCCCTCCCTCCAGTTCCTTAAGATTACATTCTCTAGTAGAGTAGTAACCCTTAGCTCTTGCCCTTAGGTTCTGCTTTCTGGGTAAGCCAAGCTTGCGTGCCACCCCAGGAGGCAATAATTCTGGAGAAGGTGAATTGAGAGGGCTCAGGAACCTAGAGCCTCGAAGAGCTGGAACAGAACCCTATCTCCAACTCACTAAATTGAATATAGATCACAAAGAATATGGAACTGGGTCTGTTTTTTCAATGGAAACACCTCTAGTCTAAATATGTAAGTGTTTTTAGTCAGCAGATGGAGTTGCAAGTGATAGCCCTGCTGCTGTGGACCTCTCCCCATAGAAAATGGGGCCTATTTGGGGCAATAGCTTTTTCTCACCCAAACATTAAGGTCATTTTCTTCACTGTAATTTCTGGGAAAAGTTCTCTCAAACTTCCCTGAGTTGAAATCATCTCTGTAGAAATTTGACAAAACCTTCATTTGAGGGAAGTGGTTAAAGCTTGTCCATTTCACTGGTGGTCTGAGAAACTTGACCTATTTTCTTTCATTGAGGGAACATCATGTATTTCTAATAAGGTGACTTTCCAGAAAGTGAAATTCCTTATGTTCTGGCTTTTAAAAGATGAAATATAAATAAATTTCATAATATATTCAAAAACAAAACAAACAGCAACAACAAGAAAACTGCCTGCAAGCAGGCCCACCTACAACAGGTGGAGAGAAAACAGGACCCTGAGGAGGGGAGAAGAGGTGTGCCCAGCCTGGGCCACCATGTCCCCCTATAGGATCAGCTGTCCCACCAAGGGCCTGACCTACTGCATGAAGAATAGGACAGAGATCCACTCTTCTGGGAGTAGACAGCCTGCCATTCGTACACAGTGCTGCTTGGTGTAGCATCTAGCCACATCATTCCTGCATGTCTTGGAGCCCATCCTTTGGGTGAGGGGCATGCTGCTGTGCTGCTATGGAGGGGAGAGGGAATCTCAAAACGGCGCTCAGAGGTGCGGGGGCAGCCTTCTCCTTGCCCAAATGTTGCAGCTCTTGCCGGGACCAGCTGGCTGCCTCGCTGAGCTTAGCTGCTAGGGAGCCATGAGCAAGTTCAGGGAGCCTGCAAATCAGGAGTCGGATCTGTATAAAGAAGAGGTGTCCCACTTGAACACCCCCAGGGAGCATTTCTGTAACCTCTGGATCCAGTGCCCAGTGCTGCCAGAGTAGCCCACAGGAGGTTGTGATCTACACTAGCCAGGATTACCTGTCTTTCTCACACGCACAAGAGGTGTGGAAGGACCTGGAGGACCAGGAGAAGCTTCTGAGATGCTTCAACACCTGGTGAACTCAGTGGATATCCTGCAAGGGCATTGAGTGGGGTGGAGAGTGTAGAATTAGTGAAAAATTCATAAACAAAATTAAGGCCTTTTGAAAAAAAATAACAATAACCCTTTCCCTCCATATCCCATCTGGTGGAAATTAGTAAAGCCATCTGTTATCATCAGTTAATATTTTTTCTTCAACTCCTTCATCCTGCACAAAAATATATGCAGAATTAAGAAGCTACAGAGCATTTGGGGAGCCAGTACCATCCCACCTTTTTGATACTCCCAAGTAGATGTACAGCAGCTCAATTGACCCCTTCCTAAATTTGGCTGAAAGCCCAGTATCTCTCTAGTCTGAGCCAATGGCCTCTACTCCCTGAACTGTCCCCAAATCTAGGGGCTTGTGCAGACCCAAACAGAAGTCTATCCAATACCCTTTTCTAACTCTCACTCAAGAGGATAAGAGTGCTTTGGGCTTTCAGTTAGCTGCTGCCCCCCGCCACCCGCTCCTGCTGCTACATAAGGCATCAACCTCCTAAAACCCCAAAGATGCATTTCTCTCTCTCCCTCTCCCTCTGCCCTCCTGCCCCCCTGCTTTTTCTCACCACTGAGCTTGACTGTCTGTGGGGAGACCACTCTAAAGGATGCACTAGTCTCAAGGAACTTCTTTGTTCAAGGATGAGCAGAACAACTCAGTCAACACAAAGTTACTTTTATCTTTGGCCAGACTGCCTGCTATATACATTTTTCCCACTAAGTTTAATCAGAGACTTTATTTTGATGCAAAACTCTAAACGTGAACCATTTGTCCTAGCAATTGGCTTTTATCTTCCTAGGAATCGGTCAACAAAAGCATTGCATGAATGTTCATGTATGCTGAGAACTGAAGGAGGTGCTAGGTGAGCAGAAGGATGTGACTGTGATTAATAGCAGCTAGAAAATATTATGAAGTAGGATCTAGAGATCCCACACACTTTTCCTTGCACTTTCTTTAGCCTCTTGAAAAAGTTATAAAGGCAGTTATGAAGAGGAAGCTATTAGTAACCAGGATATTTGAGAGAAGAACATTCTGAAATACTACTTCTCGGGGAAATTGGTTACTAATAGCCTTTACGTCCAATACATTTCAGATAAGATTCCTAAAACCAAAGCTTCTCTTCCACTTTACATATAAGAGATCTTATGATCACTTTGCTCACCTAAGCAGTCATACTTCACAAGAACCAGATAAGCTTTGGACTCAAAATATATCCCTCTATTGGAAAGGAGCCTTGAAAGGCTATGCTGAGAAAGCTCTGTCTCCTGGCTTAAGTGCTTTTCAGCTCCTGGAATGAGTTCCTATTATTTCACTTTGCGCCGCTGAGTATTTCTCACTTATTCAGCTTTCTTAATTCCCAAAAAGCACTTTATTTTTTCTCCCTCCTTTGGTTTTTCTACCCTTGTCAGAAAGAAATGTCACTCCCACAGTTGTTTTCTTCTTTTCTGTGAGGGTGGATTGTTCTAAAATTATTTCATTGTGCCTGGTGGTGCGGTCTTTTCAACCTCTAATGAAATGCTCTTCACTGAACTTAAGCCATTTTCACAAAAGATAGAGTTTACAGACTCTTTCCCCATTTGTAAAGTTAACTTTATTCTTATGATATACCTTTTAAGACTCTGTTCCAAGCTAAGTGTTGCTAGCAAGAGTCAAATAATGTTTGAATAGTAGGGGAGATCTCAACCCTCTGGCACAGAAAACTGCAGGAGTTTTTCAAATGCTAACATATCTATATGTATTTAGAGAAATATAATTGTGCATTGTAAATGTCGAAGACAGTTTATTTACACAGAACAATAAGTAACTAAATCAAAATTAGGAGAAGAACAATCATGAAAAAAATTACACGAAAAGGACATTTCTCTTTAAACAGAGTTTAGCAATTACCCTTTTTCAGACTCTCCCCTTGAAAAATCTCACAGAAATTCAGGATGGGAGAGCTTAAATGGCCCCCAGATATAACCACATCCCTACAAAATGATCTTTCAGCCTATTCCTAATCACCTCTAGTAATGGAAAATACCGTTTCCAAAGACTGTCTTTTTTCCTGGATTTCTGGCTTTCCTGGAATAACTTAGTGCCTTTAAGTATAAACACTTCAAATAACCACTACCCCCACCCAGGAAGCTGCCTCCTTGTCATCTGTAATCATTCCTAATGAGCCAATATTTTTATTTCTAAAACTTGGACCCATTGGTTCTAGCTTTGCCCTCTTACACCACGAAGAAGAAATCTAATCCATCTTCTGTGTAAAAACACTATACTCAAAGGCCACCCATCATGTGCCCTCCCTGAAGTCTTCATTCCTATAAATTAAACACCCCATTCTCCTACAACCATGTGATATGGTTTCTAGACCACTAGCTACTCCAAACACCTCCCTCTGGATACCCTTCAGGAATCTCTTTAACTATCCTTGAATAGATGATTCCTAGTGAGGTCTAATCCACACAAAACCCAGCAAGAACACTTAGACACTTTCTATAAACCTAGCCTAAACCTCAGGAGCTTTCTGAGCCAACACATCTGCTCTTTATTCATTGAACTCACAGTTGGCTAAACCAAATAATCCTCTGTCCTAGAATTGTACGATTTGATTTCTGGACTCAAACATATAACTTTGCTTTTAGACATGTTACATTTCTTTACGTTATATTTACTTTAACATTCTAGCCTTCCAAAATTATTTTTGATTCCTGTTTCTTTATCCAGCATATTAATTACTTTTTCTAAATTTTTAATCTCTGCATTTGAGTAATATGCATCAATATAATTTTTCTAAGTCCATTTCTTTACACTGTTGAATAGAACAGGATGAAATATTCCAGAGTGAGGAATTAATAACAAGATATTGTATGAGACTTAGTCCTGAGCTCGTGTAAGCTCTCCTCCTCCTCTCCATCATCATCATCATCATCATCATCATCATCATCATCTTTATAGTTTAATTATGTAGCTTACCCTGGGTTACAGAATAAGGATTTAAGCTAAGCCTCTGATTTAATCCCCAGACTTTTCTCTATATTATGCTGTCTCCATTATATATAACCTTGAACTACATCAGGAAAGGACAGAAGATAAAATAAATCAGGTATCACTGAAGAACCCTTAAAGTAGTAATGGCGAGAACCACTTGTCAAAAACCAGCATGGCCTAGTTAAGGCATTCTAGTATAAAGTTAACAGTTTATCATTTCATCAGCCACGTAGGAGTTGAACCTAAAATCTCCAACAATGTGACTTATAATCTGACCTTCACAATAACTTATTCATCTGAAAGGGCTGATAACACCATCTCTGAACAAAGATTCAGAGAAGATAAATGTCTGCCTAGATTACTGAGCTGCTAAATATGCTCAGTAAAATGGGTTCATTATGTTTCTCAGAGGAAGCCAGTATACATGTAGAATATTACTAGTTGAAAATCACTTCCCCATTCCAAATTAATAAAAGGCTTTTGATTATATGTTACCCATGAATTTTTAGCAGGTCCTAAATTAACTCTATTAACATTGTCCTTACTGTTGATCACAGTGGATTTTTACCAGATATGCAGTCCCAGCATCATTTCATCAGCACCCCATACTACTGCAGTCCTGGCCCTGATTATGAATTTTCTAAATAGTAACTATTTGGCTATCTGCCTTTCATTGTGGTTTGTTGAGTCTAAACCATGTTAATCAATCTTATTGCTTCTCTGCCTTTAGCAATCTGTGTTTACAGTACTATGCCACCCTCAGAATTTTTTTATTACAAAAGATTTGCCTATATAAAGATTTTATAAACCTAGTAAAGATGGATTTTCATACAAAATAAGATTATCATAGAGACATATGTAAGAATGTTCACAAGTGCTTTTATTAATATTTGATGCACTTGAAAAAAAAGAGTGATGGGGAAAGCATCTGTGGTGAGATGAACATATGTAGCAAGTTTGTTCATTGCTTGTTTGAGACTGTTGATCTGTCAATATATATACTGGCTAATTACTCAACTTACAAGTGTTAAATCTGAGGGATCTGCTAAGAGCCGTACAGTAAAACTCAATACGTTAGTTAGTATCCAATAATAGAAACTATTAAAACGTATAGAGAAACATGTTCCTAAGTCAGTGTTTAGTTTCCCTTGTTCAGTCATGGAAAAAAAACAGGGATATACATTGTTTTAGTCAACAGTTAAGAATTTGCAACAAGGGCATAAGGGAGAGGTAGTGTTCTTATTTCTTATGAGAAATGCTTCCTGATGAATTTTGATGCTAATTTCCAAATATCTTGTGCCCTGTGAACAGTTTTACAAAGAAATGGGAAAAGCAATGAATGCATTAGAAGCAGAATGAACAAGATATAGAAGGAAATGTTAAGAGCCATTTGGGACTTTTGGAGGAGAAGAAAAGTTGACATATGTTTACTTAGTATCACCTTTATTTAACAGAGAGATGGTATTATAACTGACATAAGGAATGTGCTTCCTTTGAAAGTCTGCATTTGGACTGTAAGCTACGCAAAAGTTTGGTTTTCAAATGCAAGCAGACGCATACACCAGCAACAACCCCATCTCTCCAAAGCATTAGTCTATCTAAAGTTTCACTATATGCCTAGATACTTTTAGAAAAAGAAGTCCTTTGCCAACACTGTATGGAGTGATTATTTAGTTGCTTTTAAGCTTTATGTATTCGCCCAAAATGTTGCTCTTGTGAAATTGTATTGTAGTAGAATCTAGTAGAATCTTTTTCTACTAGAATGTGTGGCCACTTTTCAAGATGCTCTATTAAACCAATTACTCATTAAAGCCTTTATTGGCTCTTTCCTCTTTACAAGTGGGAGGCAGTTGGAAGTATATCACTACCAGATGGAGCGGGAAATATATGCCCAGCCTGGGTAATGCTACTCTGACATCCAGGGATAAAAAAAGTTTCTAGAAGACTCTCTAAAAGTAGAGAAAAGTGTTTACTCTGCTTGTTTTGTCTTTTTGATATTGGTCTTATAGAGGACAGCATATGTAAGCAGTGTTTTCCAGATTACTGCCCCTAAGCAAGCCACACCAACAGCACACGTTAGTGTCAGGCCATCCCTCCCTCACTTAGAGAGTCCCGCAGTGACTCACAAGGGGTGGCACGACTTTGTTCCCTGCTAACCTCCCTTGCTACAGTCAAAACCTAGGAAAGATCCCCACCCGTGTTCCCTGCCTTGGGCCTTCTTTCAGCTCTGACAGTATTGTTTCTGCCCAAGATGAGTGGCACAGGGGAGCCATCTTGTGCCCCTAGAGCCACTCCCCTGTGGCTCCCTCTGTCCATGTCACACTGCTGATCTGTGGTTGCATTGGATGCCAAGCTTTTTCAGGTACCTGTCAGCTTGGTTGTGTGCCACTGTCTGGTCCACTGCTCTGGGATAGAGCGTGGGCTCTGCTCTGCGGCTGCCTCACTGAAAGGCTGCTTCTCTTGATATTGTTCTAGAGTGAATTTGTATCCTTCAGAGATTCATATACCATTCCTCCCCTCCCATTTTAGGAGGTATCCCTCCTCTCTGTTCACAGGAACTAGGCAGAACCCTCCTTCACCATCACCCTCAAAATATGAATGGCTGGTTCTCATGCTTCTACCTGGAAATTATTTTCCATTACTTTATGATTTCTTCCTGCAGCTCATCAGTATCATAATCCCAGTAGCTCTTTATGTTTTCCTTATGGATTTCTTTTTTTCATTGGAAACTTAAATTAGAGACAAAGAAAAGTGAAGTTGATTCAGCTCTCCAGGAATATAATATTAGCAAATAAGTGGAAAGGCATGAGAAATAGGAAAGAGGTGGTACAGTGATGCTTTCTTTAGAGTTAACAACTAAGACTCACAGCCAGGCATAGAAGTGCTGGCTTATATCTGTTTGGGCCCCAGAACCCATGTGTCTTCCCTCTACTCCAGTATTCTACTGTATGATTCAGATGTCCTCCAGAAGCTATATTACAGATCATCCCCCTTTGTATTTTAAAGTGTGAAGCAACTACTTTTCTGGATCTTGCAAAAATTTCTAATTGGCATCCTGTGAGTGACTCAGTGTTGCTTCATAATCTGAATTTTAATGCCAATAGACAGAGAAGGTTTTGTCAGGTTTAATAAGTCTTTGCCATTCTCTATTATAGTATACTTTGCTGGCTTCACTTATTTGCATAATCTGAGTTTTGAGCCCCTATAAACTATGTCCCATGAAAATCTCAATTGCCTTTTTCACTGCAGTGTTAGCATACTGCCCAGCACAGAAGAGGTACTCAGTAAGTAATGAATGATAAATGAATGAGTGAAATTTTTATTTGAAAAAATGTGTGTGCAAGTAAAGGAAGAGATGTAAAAATAATATAAAATATAATAAATATAAAATATACTGTAATAATAAACTATGCTAAGATCTGATTGTGCAGTAACATACACATCAGATTATCATGCTTCCCCAACACTGCTATATTCCTGAGTCGCATTTTGCTCCCAAAATTTAGTCAATCCCTGAACATCATCATGTCCCCCTATCCTGGCTCAGTTAGGTGTCTCTTTTGCTCCCTCAGTACCCTGTTCTTTTTTTTTAATATTTTATTTATTCAATTGCAAGAGAGAGAGACACACATACAGAGCACAAGCAAGGGGAGAGGCAGAGGGAGAAGGAGAAGCAGGCTCCCCGTTGAGCTGGGAGCCCGACCCTGAGATCATGACCTGAGCCGAAGGCAGACACTTAACCATCTGAGCCACCCAGGTGGCCACCCTCAGTACCCTATTCTTAAGGCTTTTATTACATGGTACATACTATATTCACCTATTTACTTACCTCGAATCCTTACTAATCTGTATCCTACTTGAGTGCTACTCTGCACTCAAGTAGCTGCACTGCAGATACAGCTCTATCTATAGCACCCAACAGATGCCTAATGGCCTAACATCAGGTAGGTTCTCAACTAAGATTTGTTGAATGACCAAATGAATGCTTGATTGACTGATGGTCTTTCAGGGTTTTAGCTTCCATTTTGTTTCTTGACCTTTATACTTTAAATTGAGAGAGATCAGCCAAAATCACATTCAAACAAAAATATTCTAGGAAAAATGTCTACTTTCTAGTAGTTTGAAATTATTTATATCACCTCTAAAACAGTGAGAGATGAAGTTGAGCATTGTCTGTTTTTATGTGGCAAGAGAAGCGGGAGCAGGAGAGAGAACTGCCTTGAGCAGAGAAATTGAATTTGTACGTCCCAGACTCTTGGTTGTATCTTAGCGGTAACTTCTCAGCTTCAGACCTGTGAGATGTAAGGTTCTGTCAATAGAGATACAGAACAAAGAAACCTCTTCTTCAATGACAGCCCGTACCATCCCTCAGAAAGCTTTTCTCTAGGACAAGACCTGAATAGGATGGCTCCCTTACTCTCAGTAGTCCTTAGCTATTTATGTCCTGGTAGAAGCAACTTTGTACTCTTTAGTGAAGCTATCAAAGCAAAACTTCAATAGGAATAGGTTTGTTTTGTTTGTTTGTTTTTGTTAACTCTAACAGATTTCTTTTCTAATACATTATCAACTTTTTATTTTGCCTATTTGGTTGGAATTCCAGATATCCCTTTGAGTTTAAAGGGCATCCTTGGGAAAAGACCAACATTCCCATGCCTGAATTCCTATAAACCCTGCTGCTTGCAACTCAGCCGAATTGTAGTCTGCAGTTTCTTCCAATAGAGATACTAGGGAAGACACAAAGATAGCTCAGGAGACCTCTAAAATAGTGTTATCAACTTATCTTTAGGTCTGTTGAGGTGCTAAGTAAAAAAGCTGGACATTTCATTGCAGTCTCTAGAAAGATTATGTTATGAAACAAGAAAGAGAATGGATTGATGAGAAGATAGAAGAAAGGAGGATTTTGCAATATTTGAAGTGAAGCAAGATGTAAATGAAGACTGAGGCTATGGAAATGAAGAGACATTGAAAAGACATCTGGGTGTGGGACTAAATTGCTTTCACTAACCACTAATCAAATTGAGGTCTTTGTAATCTGTCTTCAGAACTAGTTTAAGAATCTGAAGATCCACGTGGTTCAATCTCAGAGCAATGTTTAGATCAAAGAAAGATCGAAACAGCCAGCAAAAATTTCTTTAATTGGTATTTGCTTAATATTTACTCACCTTTTTCTGAAACACGAAGATCTAGATATAGAGTTAAACTAGCATTTTTTCAAATCCCACATGTCTCCTGCCCCCTTCCCTCACACCTTGTTGCACTGCTCTAGTATCTTGCTCCCAATTCCCCCAAATCCCTTTCCTGCACCTCTCTTTTCCCAGCCCCAGTCTACTCCTTGATCTTTGTTTCTTTGTTTCTTATCTCTTTGGTTCTATCTTCTTCTTCTTGTTACCTTTGCTTTTTATCACATGATTCCAGAATCCTAGTAGGGCATCTTCAGATCGTTTCTCAGAAATTGGAGGAAGTAGAATCACTGATGGGCAAAGCCAAAACTTCCTTTTGCAGGTAGATTGAAAAAGCAAAGACTGGTTTCAGAACTTTTGTCCTAACAAGACAACCAGTCTTACCGCCTTTCTGTTTCTTCAAGGTCAGGTAATGCAGAATGGGAAAAGGTGGTGAGAGAGAGGCACAAACAAAATTACTCAGATGGCTATTGTAACCAAGTGGATTATGCTACTAAATGAAGTAAGTATGGTTCATGGTTCTCCAATTTATACCTGGGATTGTAAACAAGGAAGATCCTGAATTTTTTGGCTCTAAGTCCCTGAACTAAGAACTACTGGAACCCATAACAGTCCCTTTGTCTTTGAAAGTATGAGCTTGCATACTTTCTTTAGTGACCATTACATTCCTCTCACTGTGGCTAGATGGATAAACTGGCTTGGCAGGGTTTTCAACATCATTATTTAAGCTATTTGTGGATACTCTAAATCCAGCGTTCGATATTCACTGCCTGGGTTGTTGGTAAGAGTGTAGTGCACAGTCTTAATATCTTTCTTCCTATTTTTGCCCTAACTTGAATCTGAAAGTGGTACAATTATCTATACCTTTGGTTGTATACTGTGTACGTGCATATGTATATGTGTTTCAAGAGCTTAGTCAGCATAAAAGACTTGTAAATGTTTGCTTCAAGAGTTTTTGATGATCACAGAACACTTTTGAGTTGAACATCTCTCCTTTGAGACCAGCACATTTGAACTTCAATAACTGTAACTAGGCTTGCATTGCTCTTCAGCATGGCAGATTTGAAATCCTTTGATATCTCTTTATAATTTCTAATGTCAAACAAAGTCTATGAAGATACCTAGTAATCCCATTCCCTTTACTCCTAAAAATTTTATTAGGTCTTCCCAAGGTTATGGAAAGTTTCTTCATGACCACCATACTTTATCAGATTAGCCCTGACATGTTTGTTAACAGGACACCAGTTGTTTTGCTGATTTTTATATTTTCAAAACTACCTTCTCATGTGAAAACATCTTCCCTCTGTGATGGTATCTGAAATTTATGCTGTCCCCAACTTGCCAATTTCAGACCTAGATGTAAGAGCTGGGTTTAGGATAATGATCACTTCACACTTTGCATCCTACCATGTTCATACAGGTCTCTTATTAATTAATCTCAAATCTCGATCCTGGCTTATGTGTGGCTCATTTGTGATTAAACTAAACTTATCAAATTTTGAGCACTCATTAGTTTCATGAAGGCAATTGCTACTAAAATGGCATATTTTTATAATTTTAGCCTAACACATACTCAATTGTGGAAAATAGGAAACCCCCAAAAATCACATTAGAAAAAAAATCATCCCTATTAACAATAAGTACTTAAATAAAGCTTATTATGTACCAGGGATATTTTAGGCACCGTACATTTATTAACTTACTTAACTCTCACAAAAATCCTAGGAAAGAGACATAGGCATTCATGTGGTACTAGAGAAACAAAACAAAACTCATACTTTCCAAAATTACATACTAAAAATCACAGGATTTATTGGAAAAACAGAGTTAAGACAGTTGAAACTTAGATATTGTAGCACTATGTCCCATAACACTGAGAGAAACGTTAATTGGTACTTTCAGAGACAACTCTGACAGCCAGAAAGGCACTTCAGAGATGCAGGAGGCTCTCTCTGGGGTTGGGATGCTGGCTTTTAGGCACTGGCAATGCAGATGAGCATGAAGATCTGAGATAGTATGGTGGCATTTCAAGTAGGCACAAGAGGAAGTGTAACCTAACAAGAGCCAAAAACCATGCAAGACCGGAGGTCTGCTAATGAAATCGGCTGGGCTTGGAGTTTTCTTTCTGGGAAGTTTTTTGATAATTAATTCAGTCTCTTTACTTTTTATAGATTTATTCAGTTTTTCTATTTTTTTTGTCAGTGATAGTTTGTGTCTTTCTAGGGATTCGTCCATATCATCTAGGATATCTCATTTTCTGGCATACAGTTTTTCATAATATTCCCTTATCATACTTTTTATTTTTGGAAGATTGATAGTAAAGTCACCTATTTTATTTCTGATTTTAGTAATTTGATCTGTATTTTTTCTTTGTTATCCTAACTAAAGGTGAGGGTTTTTTTTCTATCTTTTTAAAGAAACAAGTTGCATAGATTTTTGTCTATTGTTTTTTTCTATTCTCTATCTCATTTATATCCACTCTAATCTTTATTACTTCCTTCTTTTTGTTTGTTGGGTTTAATTTGCTCTTCTTTTCCTAGTTTCTTTGAGGAGAAAGTTCTATTGGTTTGACTTTTATCTTTTAATATGAGGATTTATAGCTATAAATTACCTTTGCACACTGTTTTTTTCTGCATCTCTTAAGTTTTGATATGTTGCTGTTTCGTTTTCTGTCACCTCAAACTAGTTTAAAACTTATGTCCACAGGCGCCTGGGTGGCTCAGTTGGTTAAGCGACTGCCTTCGGCTCAGGTCATGATCCTGGAGTCCCGGGATCAAGTCCCGCATCGGGCTCCCTGCTCGGCAGGGAGTCTGCTTCTCCCTCTCCCAGTCCCCGTTTGTGTTCCCTCTCTCGCTGTGTCTTTCTCTGTCAAATAAATAAATAAAATCTTTAAAAAAAAAAAAAAAACTTATGTCCACACCAAAATCTGGATGCAAATATCTATAACAGCTTTATTCATAATTGCCAAAAACATGGAAGCAACCAAGATGTCCTTCAATAGGTGAATAGATTAACTGGTATATCCATACAATGGAATACTATTGAGGGAGTTTTTTTAATGACTGAAAAGTCAAGTCACCAAAAAAGACATGTATGATTCTAACTATATGACATTCTGAAAAAGGCAAAGTTATGAGGGTAAAAGATCAGTGGTTGCCAGGAGTTCAGAGGAAGGCAAGAGAGTTAAACAGATGAAGCACAGGGAATTTTTTTAAGGCAGTAAAACTATTCTGTAGGAAACTCTATGAGTGGATACATGACACTCTGCATTTGTCAAAACACAAAGAATGAATCTGCATATATACAAATTAAAAACCATTTTGGAGTTCAGAGAACCTAAAATGGAATTCAAAAGTGACAAAACAATCTCACTGTATTACAAATATATGAAACAACTTTACTGAAAGAGAAGGTAGGAAGGGGAAAGGTGTTTTACTTGAGTTGCCAAAATCGTTTTCCATGGGGGTATGGGTTAACAATTCTGATACTCTATAGATGTACCCTGGAATTGAACAATTAAGTAAATGAATGGTAGGACACTGGAACCAGGTTTCTCACTGTTAGAATGGGATGTTACATATAAACAAGAGAAGAAGGCTAGAATAAGCCATTTGGCAATGAATCAGAGTTAGAAACATTAGTATGAATTCATTTTTAGCTTAATATATTTGTAAATTGTTACGTATAGAAATATTTGTAGGTGTATACACACTGGTTAATACACATACACATATTTCCTTGTGCTGCCAGCTGAAAGGGTCTAGAAATAACACCACCCCAGTAACAACAATCACACCTAGCACCCGTATCTTGATTTCTAGTATATTCTCCAGTAAAAGGATAGAGGACACCATGGAGAAATAACTGATTCTTGGACTGGGATAGGGAATATACAACATGATCCTGAGGTATCCTATAATATCAGAATGTTAGGAAATCCTCAAAAAAAAAATCTCACAATGACGATGTGGTAGTGAGTGTCCTTCCAAAATTCATATTCATACAGAACTTAAAAATGTAACCTTATTTGGAAATAGTGTTTGCAGATCTGAAAATACTTAGGATGAGGTCATTCTATAATAGGTTGGGCTGTAAGTCCAATGACTGGTGTCCTTATAAGAAGAAGATAAGGCACCCAGAGACACAGGGGGAAAATGCTATGTGAAAACAGAGACAAAAATGGTAGTGATGAGTTTACAAGCTAAGAAATGCCAAGGATTGTCAGCAAGCACCAGAAGCTGGAAAACAGAGGAGGATTCTTCCCTTCAGTCTTCAAAGGGATCATGGCCATGCTAATACCTTAATTTCAGACCTTTGGCTCCCAGACTGTGGGAGAATACAGTTCTGTTATTTTAAACCACCAAGTTTTTGGTACTTTGTTACAGCAGCTCTAAAAAACTAACACAGGAGGTATGTGAAAGAGGCACAGACAACTGAAAGAGGTCCCAATGGCCAAAGGAGGAAAAAAATTAAGCAACAAAACAAAATGGTTTTGGATTATAACCCAAAATATAAAATACATATCCATAAGTTCATTCTGATAAAAATTACTAACTGATTAAATAAATATATGGGGAAAAGAGGTAAATCTTCCATGAAGAATTCCAAATAATTTACTTTCAAGGAGCTGGGGCAAAATTCACAATCCTTAAATGTGGGCTATGCATAGTGATTTATTTCGAAGAGTACCGTATGGAAGAGGGGGATTATAACTTTACAAAGGAAAAATCAGATAAACATTATTTCAGCCAAGCAATTAAGTACAACATCAACAATAATAATAAGTCATGTGGGTGGTACGTACCTTTGATACGATGTGGTGAAAATGGTATTTTCCCTCTGTAATCTTCCTCCTAAGAACACATAAATTTGGTCTAATCATGAGACAACATGAAACAAATCTAATTGAGGGACATTCTACAAAATACCTGATCAATACTCTTCAAAACTTTCAAGATTATCAAAAGCAAGAGAATTCTGAGAAACAGTCCCAGTCAAGAGGAGCTTGTGAAGTCATAATGACTAAATGTAATGTGGTATCAAAACTTATTAATAAAAGCTCTTTTAGCTGAAAAATGTATTTATTTTTACTTCATTTTTGAAAGATATTTTTGTTGGATATAGAAATGTATGTTGACCAGTTTTTCTTACAGACATTAAAGAAATCTCATTTTCTTCCAGATTGCATTATTTTTGAGAGGTCTGTTGTCATTTGGACCTCTCACTGTGTTTATTAATTCTGGTTGCTTTTTTTTAATATTTATAATTCTCTTGGGTTTTTTTTAATTGAGATATAATTAATACACCATTATATTAGTCTCCAGTCTAGAACATGTTTTGATATTTGTATATTTTGCAAAATGATTGCCATAGTAAATCTAGTTAACATTCATTACCATACATAGTTAATATTTTTTTTTTGGTGATGAGAACTATTAAGATTTGGGACATCTGGGTGGCTCAGTCGGTTAAGTGTCTGCCTTCAGCTCAGGTCATGATCCCGGGGTTTAGGGATTGAGTTCCACATTGGGCTCCTTGCTCAGTGGGGAGCCTGCTTCTCCCTCTGCCTGCCACTTCCCCTGCTTGTACTCACTCTCTCTCTCTCTCTCTCTCTGGAAATAAATAAATAAAATCTTAAAAAAAGAGAACTATTAAGATTTACCTCTTAGTAACTTTCAAATATGCAATAGAGTAGAAGTTAACTATAGTTAACCTGCTGAACATTACATCCTCATGACTTACGTATTTTATCCCCAGAAGTTTGTAACTTTTTATCCCCTCCACACATTTCATCCCCCCTCCCCACCGGGCAACCACTAATCTGTTAAGTCTATTCTCTGTATCTATAAACTCATTTTTATTTGTTTTTAAATTCTACATATAAGTAAGTTCATACAATATTTGGGTTTTTTGTTTTCATCTGACTTATTTCACTTGGTATAATACCCTCAAGCTCATGTTGTTGCATTTGGTAAAATTGCTTTTTTATGGCTAAATAATATTCCATTTTATATACATACTGCAGTTTCTTTATCCATTTACCCTTCAGTGGACATTTAAGTTACTTCCATGTCTTGGATATTAAAATAATGCTGCAATGAATATAAAAGTGCATACATCTTTTTGAATCCGTGCTTTTGTTTTCTTTTTTCTTTTTCTTTTTTTGTTTTTATTTTAATTACAGTATAGTTAACATACAGTCTTATATTAGTTTTAGGTATACAATATAGTGATTCAACAATTCCATACATCACCCAATGCTCATCACAACAAGTGCACTCCTTAATCTGCATCACCTATCTCACCCATCACCCTACCTCCCTCCCTCCTAGTAACCATCAGTTTGTTCTCTATGGTTAGAGTCTGTTCCTTGGTTTTCTCTCTTTTTATTTTTCCCTTTGCTCATTTGTTTTGTTTCTTAAATTCCACATATGAGTGATATCGTATGGTATTTATCTTTCTCTGACTTTTATTTTGCTTAGCATTATACTCTCTAGCTCCATTCATGTCATTGCAAATGGCAAGGTTTCATTCTTTTTTATGGCTGTATAATATTCCATTGTATATAGATACTACATCTTCTTTATCCATTCGTCTAAACATGGACACTTGGGCTGCTTCCAAAATTTGGCTATTGTAAATAATGCTGCTATAAATATATGGGTGTGTGTATCCTTTTGAATTAGTGTTTTGTATTTTAGGGGTAAATACCCAGTAGTGTGATTACTGGATCATTGGGTAGTCCTATTTTTAACTTTTTGAGGAGCCTCCATCTTGTTTTCCAGAGTGGCTGCACCGGTTTGCATTCCCACCAGCAGTGCAAGAGGGTTCCTTTTTCTCCACATCCTCACCAACACTAGTTTCTTGTGTTTTTGATTTTAGCCATTTTGACTGGTATGAGGCAATATCTCATTGTACTTTTGACTTGCATTTCCCTGATCATTAGTGATGTTGAGCATCTTTTCATGTGTCTGTTGGCCATCTGTATATCTTCTTTGGAGAAATGCCTGTTCATGTCTTCTGCCATTTTTTTTCCTCCAGTTTCCACTTGTTTTATTTTTTTATATTTTATTTTATTTTATTTTATTTTATTTTATTATGTTATGTTATGTTAATCACCATACATTACATCATTAGTTTTTGATGTAGTGTTCCATGATTGATTGTTTGCGTATAACACCCAGTGCTCCAATCAGTATGTGCCCTCTTTAATACCCATCACCAGGCTAACCCATCCCCCCACCCCCCGACCCCTCTAGAACCCTCAGTTTGTTTCTCAGAGTCCATAGTCTCTCATGGTTCAGCTCCCCCTCCCGATTCCCCCCCCCAGTTCATTTTTCCCTTCCTGCTATCTTCTTCTATTTTTTTTTTAACATATAATGTATTAT
>NC_138376.1:53586617-53614199 GCF_054177405.1 Leptonychotes weddellii
TATCAGTGAGATCATATGATACATGTCTTCCTCTGATTGACTTATTTCGCTCAGCATAATACCCTCCAGTTCCAGCCACATTGTTGCAAATGGCAAGATTTCATTCCTTTTGATGGCTGCATAATATTCCATTGTATATATACACCAATCTTCTATATGCCCATTTTTAATTGGGTTATTTGGGTTTTAGGGTGTTGAATTGTATAAGCTGCTCATATATTTTGGATACTAACCCTAATGATCATTTCGATAGCAATAGCATTTGACAAAGTACAACATCCATTCATGATAAAAACTCTCAACAAATAGGTTTAGAGAGAACATAACCTCAACATAATAAAGGCCATATATGAAAAATGCACAGCAAATAAGACAAGGATGTCCACTCTCACCACTTTTATTCAACTTAGTATTGGAAGTCCTAGCCACAGCAATCAGACAACAAAAAGAAATAAAAGGCATCCAAATAGCAAGGAAGAAGTAAGACTTTCACTATTTGCAGATGACATACTATATATAGAGAACCCTAAAGACTCCACCAAAAAACTACTAGAACTGATAAATGAATTCACTAAAGCCTCAGAATAAAAGTCAACATACAGAAATCTGTTGCATTTCTATATACTAATAATGAAGCAGCATAATGAGAAATTAAGAAAACAATCCCATTTACAATTGCACTAAAAATAATAAGACACCTAGGAATAAACTTAAAGAGGTGAAAGACCTATACTCTGGAAACTAAAACACTGATGAAAGAAATTGAGGAAGACACAAAGAAATGAAAAGACATTCCTTGCTCATGGATTGGAAGAACAAATATTGTTAAAATGTTGATACTACCCAAAGCAATCTACGGATTTAATGCAATCCCTATCAAAATACCAACAGCATTTTTCACAGAACCAGAACAAACAATCCTAAAATTTTTATGGAACCACAAAAGACCCAGAATAGCCAAAGAAATCTTGAAAAAGAAAAACAAAACTGGAGGTATCATAATTCCAGGCTTCAAGGTATACTACAAAGCTGTAGTAATCAAAACAGTATGTTACTGGCACAAAAATAGACACATAGTTCAATAGAGCAGAATAGAAAACCCAGAAGTAGGGGCGCCTGGTTGGCTCAGTCTTTAAGCGTCTGCCTTCAGCTCAGGTCATGATCCCTGGGTCCTGGGATGGAGCCCCACATCAGGCTCCCTGCTTGGTGGGAAGCCTGCTTCTCCCTCTCCCACACCGCCTGTTTGTGTTCCCTCTCTTGCTGTCTCTCTCTCTGTCAAATAAATAAATGAAATCTTTAAAAAGAAAAGAAAGAAAGAAAGAAAACCCAGAAGTAAACTCACAATTACATGATCAATTAATCTTTGACAAAGAAGGCAAGATTATGCAATGGGAAAAAGACATTCAACAAATGGTGTTAGGAAAATTGGACAGCTACATGCAGAAGAATGAAATTGGACTACTTTAATACATCATACACAAAAATAAATTCAAAATGGATTAAAGACCTAAATGTAAGACCTCATGAAACCATAAAAATCCTAGAAGAGAGCACAGGCAGTCATTTCTCTGACATCGGCCACAGCAACATTTTTCTAGATATGTCTCCTGAGGCAAGGGAAACAAAAGCAAAAACTATTGTGACTACATCAAAATAAAAAGCTTCAGGGCGCTTGGGTGGCTCAGTCAGGTAAGTGTCTGCCTTCGGCACAGGTCATGATCCCAGGGTCCTGGGATCGAGCCCCACATCTGGCTCCCTGCTTGGCAGGAAGCCTGCTGCTCCCTCTCCCACTCCCCCTGCCTGTGTTCCTGCTCTTGCTTTGTCTCTCTCTGTCAAGTAAATAAATAAAATATTTAAAAATAAATAAATGAATGAATGAATTATCTAAGTTTTTCCACAGTATAACTGCTATCATCATAGAATATAATAAACACTAAATGCAAAATTTTGTTGCTAAGTGGAATTAAGTGTTGAAGCATCAATAAAGTATAATATACTTATCTATGAAATAAATATATTTCTGTTATTTAAAAAACTATTATAGGGCACCTGGGTGGCTCATTCATTAAACATCTGCCTTCGGCTCAAGTCATGATCCCAGGGTCCTGGAATCGAGCCCCACATCAGGCTCCCTGCTGAGCAGGGAGCCTGCTTCTCCCTCTCCCTCTGCCCCTCCCTCTGCTCACGCTCTCTCTCTCAAATAAATAAATAATATCTTTAAAAAAATAAAAAATAAAATGCTTCTACACAGTGAAGGAAACAATCAACAAAACCTAAAAGCAACCTACTGTTTGGGAGAAGATATTTGCAAATGACATATTTGATAAAGGGTTAGTATCTGGTTGCTTTTAAGATATTCTTTTTAATCTTTGATTTTTAGTAATGTTGCAATGATATGTATAGTTATCATTTTCTTTGCTTAGGATTCATTGAGTTTTTAAATCTGAAAATTCATATTTTCAGCAAATACAGGACATTTTTAGTCATTATTTTTTCAAATAATTTTTTTGCTTTTTTATCTCCCTGATTTTGGGGAACTCTAACTGTACCTATATTAAGACTACTGATATTGTTCCATAGATCATTTTCCCCTTATAATTTTATCTCTGTTTCTAAGATTATCATTTCTATTGCTCTAACTTCAAGTTTACTAATCCTTACTTCTGCCATCTCCAATTTTTTGTTAAGCCCATGAGTGAATATTTTTTTTTGGATACTGAACTTTTCAGTTAATGAATTTCCATTTGGTTGTTTTTCCTTTATTTGTTACGTCTCTGTGGAGATTCTCTGTCTGTTCATTCATTATGGCTATTTTTCTCTTAGCTCCTGAATGTGTTTATTATAACTTCTTTAAAATCCACATCTACTTATTCTAACATCTGCATCGTATTAGAGTCTGTTTCTATTTACTCCTCTCTCCCTTAATTATGAGTACATTTCTCTCTATCTTTACATATCTAGTAATTTTTAAATTTTATACTTTGTGGATATCCATTGTAGAGATTGAATCTAATATTGGCTTCTGACTAGTGTTCATTTTTGTTTTAGGAGGGAGTTCATTTGCCTAGACCTAAACCATAAGCTCTGTTTTCCTTGCAGTCGGCAGCAGTTGAATGTGCAGCTCAGTTCTCTCAGCCTTTTAGCTCTTGTAATCTCTCTCATGCTTGCATAATTCAGGGTTCAACCAAAGATTTGGATATACTTTTTTGTAGATTATTTTTAGATATTATTATTATCCACTCTGTAGATCCCTCTTTTTCAGCATCCCCCTAACTTTTCAGTCATTGTGGCAATACCTAACTATTCATTGACTCCTCTAGCCAGAAAAAAAGTGTTTTTCTGCTTCAGTTATAATATCCTATCACTGTAGACTGGAAAAATGCCATAAAAATGGGATTGTCTCCCAGTTCTCTTTTTTCAAAGATGATTCCCCTTAAGTTTCTGTCTGCTTTTATCCTAGTCCCATGCCTTCAAATAATTGCCTTTTTAAGTAGTATTTTGTACAGGGCTTATAACTGTGATCTATAGTAGGGTTGGCCCAAATCAAGATAATCCACTATTACCAGAAATAGTACCTCTGCCTGTTCATTTTTGATAATCTCTTTTCTCTTTCATTTCCTTAAACACATTAAACTCATTTTATATTTTGCATCTGATCATTCTGATTATTGAATATCATATAGGCTCATTATTTCTTCTTTATCATATGTTGGCTTTTTTTTTCTTTATTTGTGAATTTTTTTGTTATCATGGGTTCATATTTGTTGATACTTTTTTATACTTGGAGGTCTGCATTTAATGTTCTTTCCTGGAAAATGTCAGTTTACTTTTGTTTTACTTTCAGTTTTGGTCTGTTTGTTTTTGTTAGACATGGAGAAGGATCCTTCAATTCAGTATCACTTCGAACCAAATTCTTATTTTTTTGGACGAACTATATAGTGAGAATTCAGGCCTCAAACCCACATGAGGAATTTCTGCCCCCCTCTCCCCCGCCCACTCTATCTAGAGCCAAATTTTGGGGAGGCAAGTTTCTTTACGTAGTTCACCCTTTAAGCATGGGTATTGCCCTTCAGGGTTCTGGCTTTGTAATAGGATGTCTAATCCAATTTTTTTAATTATTTGGGCACTGAGCATTGTCTCCTGAATTCAGCCCCCTCCTACCACCAGCACCATATCTGTATTCATTTCTAGGTCATTGAAGATTAAAAGATGCTCAGAGCAGCCATGGCTTCAGTGATTGCGTATTTCACTAGACTTCTGGTTTACCATAGTTTTTGACTTTTGACTTTCCCCTTACTTTCTTAGTAGGTCAGCTGGGCATTTAGAAAGATTTTTTTTTTAATCCAGCATTTTAAGTGTTTGGTAATTGAAGGGTTTTTCAGGATATCTAATATATGATGTTGTCAAAAAGAGAAAGTTTTTATTCTAGTTTTAACTAAATGTTACTTTTGAGTTTTTTACTTACATTTAATTTATTTAGTTTTATATTTAATCCAAGTGTTGACAATGCTGTGGGAAAACAATTTGTTTTGCTCAGCAGGATGGTCCTTTGGGGACTTTCTTCAGTCTAGTGTCTTGTATACTGCATATAGCAGAAATTTTACACATTCGATGATATTTCTATAGTTTCCCAGGCTGATGCTGGATTTTACGTTCCTGTCTGCAGTGATAAAATGTGTTTGTCATCTATAATCATGCTACTGACTTTCTTGGGAACTATGGTAGTGATACTACCTGTCTACAAAAATGGATAAAATTAAGTAAGACTGTTAAATAATTAAATTGTGTCTCAAGTGCAATTGTTTTTAAGAATTTATGAATTTATAGAGAGTTCTCCCATAGAGAGTTCTCCTACTTCACTTAAATGAAATTTGAGTGGTCATCTAATCATTTCATTCCTCTCAAGGAAAATGGTAATGAAATAGTTTCTTACACATTAGAATGTAGTCTATTTAAAGGTTTCCACATTTTTTAAATGTGGTTTTAGTATTTATTGTCTGACTCTAAAGAAACTTCTTTCTTCTGCAAACATGGCCTCAATCCCATCTGTCCCACCCTTGTCTATTTCCTCTCAGGTACCAAAGATTTCTGACCTATTTGAAGAGAAATGCCAAAGGTATTTGTAAATATTTAGGAAAAAGAATAATTCCCTTTTCTTTCTTTGACCATTAAACAATCAAAATCACTGTAACTCTACAAGGTAAGGATGGCACAGATCTTTTGCTATATCCCACTCTCATAGAGCTTACTATGGCAAAACCACCACATCTGCCCCACCTGGCCTTCCACATTTTTGAAGTAGCTAACTAAAATGTCTCTAAGAAAGAAAACAAGGTAATCATAAAAATCCATCATTTTTTCTAGCCTTTAAATAATACAGCATTATTTTATTCCCCCAAGTAGTTGTGTTTAATACAGTACTTGGATCTAGCTATTAAACCAATCTTCAGTTTATTCTCCACTAGTCAAGTTGATCCCGAATTCTTTTCATCTCTCCTCTAAAATTCAGTTTTATTGTCTTTTAATAATATCAGTGGTTTTCCCCTGAAATCTCTTCAAGACTATGATCCTCACATTCACCAAGATCAGTCATCATCATTGTCCCTTTCCATCTCAAGAAATTACACACACAGACATACATATATACATATACACACACTCACACACACAGCCCTGCATGGAAACATTTCAGCTCATGTAGATTGGCATTGCTAGGCCTTTTAATTCATTTGTACATTTATAAATGTTCATTAGTGTTGAGCAATTAACCAAGGCTTTCTGACACTCAAAACCTTGATGCTTAAGACAATCCTGAAGTATCTTTTTTTTAACTCATGTCATATACTTTTAATGATTAATGCACACAGCATAAAATTTACCAGTTTAACCATTTTAAGAGTACAATTCAATGGCATTTAGTACATTCAAAATGTTGTACAACCATTACCACCATATTGTTCCAGACATTTTTATCACTCCAAAAGGAAATCTGGTACACCTTTATTAGTCATTCACCATTCTCCTTTCTCTTAGCCCCTGGCTACTATTAATCCGCTTTATGTCTCTATGAATTTGCCCTTTCTGGATATCTGATCTAAGTAAAATCACATGTACACAATATGTAGTCTTTTGTATCTAGTTTCTTTCACTCAGCATAATATTTTCAAGCTTTGTCTATGTTGTAGAATGTATCAGTATTTCATTTTTCTTATGACTGAATAATATTCCACTGTATGGATATAACGTATTTTTCATCATTCCATTAGTTGATGGAGATTTGTTTTTTTCCCACTTTTTGGTTATTGTGAATAGTGTTACTGTGAACATCGTTATACAAGTGCTTGTTTGACCACATGTTCACATATTACAATTCTTTTGGGAGTCACAAGGTTATATGACAATTCTGTTTAACTTATTGAGGAACTGCCAAACCGGTTTCCACAGCAGCTGTACCACTTTACAATCCTACCAGCAAGCATAAGGGTTCCAATTTGTCCACATTTGCATCGATGCCTCTTATTTTCCATTTTTAAATTATAACCATCTTAGTAGGTATAAAGTGTTCTCCCATTATGGTTTGGATTTGCATTTTCCTAATGACAAATGATGCTGAGCATCTTTTCCTGTACTTGTTGGCCATTTGCATATCCTGTTTGGAGGAATGTCTATTGAAGTCCTTTGCCCATTTTTTAAACTTTTTTTTTATCTTATTTAAATTCAATTAATTAACATATAGTGTACCATTAGTTTCAGAGGTTGAGTTCTGTGATTTATCAGTTGTGTATAAATTACATCATGTGACCTCCTTAAGGCCCATCACCCAGTTACCCCATCCCTCCTCTCCTCCAGCAACCCTCATTTTGTTTCTTGTATTTAAGAGTCTCTTATGGTTTGTCTCCTTCTCTGATTTCATCTTATTTTATTTTTCCCTCTTTCCCTTATGATCCTCTGTTTTGTTTCTTAAATTCCACATATGAATGAAATCATATAATTGTCTTTCTCTGATTGACTTATTTAGCTTAGCATAATACCCTCTAGTTCCATCCACGTCATTGCAAATGGCAAGATTTCATTTTTTTTTTGATGGCTGAGTAATATTCCATTGTGTGTATATATATACCACATCTTCTTTATCCATTCATCTGTCATTGGACATCTGGTCTCTTTCCATAGTTTGGCTATTGTAGACATTGCTGCTATGAACACTGGGGTGCAGGTGCTCCTTCAGATCACTACGTTTGTATCCTTTAGGCAAATACCCACTAGTGCAATTGCTGAGTCATAGGGTAGCTCTATTTTTAACTTTTTGAGGAACCTCCATACTGTTCTCCAGAGTGGCTGTACCAGCTTGCATTCCCACCAAGAGTGTAAGAGGGTTCCTCTTTCTCCACATCTTTGCCAACATTTGTTGTTTCCTGACTTGTTAATTTTAGCCATTCTGACTGGTGTTAGGTCGTCTCTCATTGTGGTTTTGATTTGTATTTTCCTGATGCCTTGGCCCATTTTTAAATTGTGTTGTTTTTCCTTTTGTTGTTGAGTTGTAAGAGTTCTTTACAAGTACCAGACACTAGACCCTTATCAGATATATCATTTGCAAATATTTTCTCCTATACTGTGAGTTGTCTTTTCACTTTCTTGATAGTGTCCCTTGATGTACAAAAAGTTGGAGTTAATTTTTTATATTATGTGAGGTAGGTATTCTTTTTTTTTTTAAGAGAGGGAGCAGAGGAGGGAAAGAAGGAGAGGGGAAGAGAGAGAGTCTTCTATGTTTGTTCTTCTTTTTCAAGAACGTTTTGACTACTAGGGGTAATTTGCAATTTCATATGAATTTTAGTATTTTTTTCCATTTCTGCAAAAAAAGGCCATTGGGACTTTGATAGGGGTTGCCTTGAATTTGTAGATCACCTTGTAGAGTATTGCCATTTAACAACATTACATTTTCCAATCTATGAACAAAGAATATCTTTCCTTTTGTCTGTTTCTTTAATTTTTTTAGCATTGTTTTCATAGTTTTCAGTGTATAAACTTTGTACCTCTTTGGCTAAATTTATTTATAAATATTTTTTGATGCTTTTGTAAAAGGTTTTTTTTTCTTAATTTCCTTTTTGGATTGTTCATTATTAGTGTGTTAAAATGTAACTGATTTCTGTGTGTTGATGTTATATCCTGCAACTTTGGGCAATTTGTTTACTAACTCTAATAGTTTTGTTGTTAATTCTTTAGGATTCCCTCTGTGCAAGACCATGTTACCTGTGAAAAGAGTTTTACTTCTTCTTTTCCAATCTGGATGACTTTTACTTCTTTTTATTGCCTAATTTTTTTGGCTAAAGCTTCCAGTAAAATGTTGAATAGAAGTAATAAAAGTAGTCATTCTTGTCTTGTTCCTGATCTAATGGAAAATTTCTTTAATCTTTCATCGTTATGATATTAGCTGTTTTTGTTTTGTTTTGTTTTGTTAATGCCCTTTATCCTTCTGGGTAAGTTTCTTTCTATTCATAGTTTGTGGAGTGTTTTATCCATGAAAGATTATTGGATTTTGTCAAATGCTTTTCTATAACAATTGACATGATCATGTGGGGCTTTATTTCCCTCATTCTATTTATGTGGTGTATCATATTGATTGGTTTCCATATGTTGCATTCCTGGGATAAATCTCATACGGCCATGATGTATAATCTTTTCAGTAGGCTGATGAATTTGGGTTACTAGAATTCAACTGAGGATTTTTCCATCTATATTCATTGGAGATATTGGTCTATAGTTTTCTTTTCTTGTAATGTCTTTGTCTGGCTTTGGTTTCAAAGTAATGCTGGTCTCAGAGAGTGAATTAAGAAGTTTGTCCCTCCTGTTCTATTTTTTGGTGGGATTTTCTTTATTCTTTTTTCTTTCTGCTCCTCAGACTGGATAATTTCAGTGGTCCTATCTTCAGGTTCACCGATTCTTTCTTCTTCCTGCTCAAATCTGATGTTGATATCATCCAGTAAATTTTTCATTTTAACTATTATACTTCTCAGTGCCTAAATTTATATTTGGTTTCTTTTTATAATTTCTCAGTTGACATTCTCCATTTGATGATACATTCTTTTCCTGGTTTCCTTTAATTTTTTTGGTTCGTTGTTACATTTTGCTCTTTGAGCACATTTAAGGAAGTTGATTTAAAATATTTTTCTCATAAGTCCAAAGGACTTCCTCAAGGACAGTTTCTGTTTATTTCTTTGCATGTGTGTGTGTTTGTGTAAATAGACCATACTTTCTTTGTATGCTCATAATTTTTGTTGACAAGTTGACAATTTAAATATCATAATATGCTAACTCTAGAAGTCAAATTCTCCTCCTTCCCCAAAGTTTGTTATTGCTGCTTGTTGTGGGTTTTACTTGTTTGTTTGTTTGTTTCATGACTTTTATAAACTATTGTTGGGGAGACTAAAGACTTTGTTGTATGTGACCAGTGAAGTCTCTAAATGCCTGGAGCCAAGAAAAAAAAAAATCCCCCAGTCTTTGTAGCAGGGCTCTGTGTGTTTGTTCAGGCATGTCTTCAATGCTCAAGTTCTTTGCCTTGTTTTCCTATTTGCAAGGGCTTGCATGCCTGTGACAAGTACGAGCTTAGGATCTTCTCAAGTTCTCTGGTCATGAGCATGGCCTCGTAGATTCCCTGGTATACATGAGAACTCTTCAAAGCCCTTATTCCTCAAAAGCATATCAACCTTTCCTCCCATCTTTTTGATGTGTCTGTTATTTGACACAACTGATATCATTTGCCTTATGTGGTAGCAAGTAGTTATTTGCCTTTGAATATTTTCAGCCACTGCCTTATACAGCCATGTTACTGTTTCTCTTTTCTGACAGAGTTCTGAATTAGAGAAATAAAAGCAAGCTCTTTGCATTAGGCTTTAGGGAGCTCCAAGAGAGGTCAAAACAGACAGCCACAATTCTTGGAAAACAAAGTTTCTCTGTTCCCTCCGGCCCTATGAGCCCACACTGGGGATGTGGACTGCTATCTTCAAGATTGCCACTGAGCTAGGGGAAGTGAAGTCATGGGTAATTTAAATTGTTACAAAGTTCTCCTGCCAGTATTCAGTTGCCTTTCTATTGATTAAATGTTCAGTTGATTGCTGTAAACCTTTGACTGTTTTCCAGAGTTCTGACAAAGTTGATTCTGACAGTTTTTGCCAGGTTTTCTAGTGTTTCTGTAGTGAGACAAGCTCTTTGAGTTCCCTGCTTTACCATTTTTACTGAAGCCACTCCCATATACTTTTATCTATTTTTTATACATATAAAATATATTTGAACACAGAACAGAAATTGGTTTTTTTCCACTTAATAGACTTGTATTGGGTATGTACTACATGCTCAAACCAATCCTAAAAAGGCAGATATAACCATGAACAAGACACCCTGAAATCTTATCTCAGAGGTTTATATGCTTCTGAGAACATACAAGATATTAGATACCAACTACTAGGACCCATGGGCTAGCACCTGATTTTGTAAATATTTATTGGAATTCAGCCACACCCATTCCTTTTTTTTTAAAGGGTACTTGCCATTTTTAAAAAAAGATTTTATTTATTTATTTGAGGGAGAGCAAATGAGAGAGAGAGAGAACAAGTAGGGGGAGGAAGAGGGAGAAGCAGACTCCCAACTGAGCAGGGAACCCAATGTGGGAGCTTGATCCCAGGACTGTGGGATCATGACCTGAGCTGAAGGCGGATGCTTAACCAACTGAGCCACCCAGGCGCCCCCACCCATTCCTTTATATATTGATTATGACTGTTTTTGTGGTGTAACGGCAGACTTGAATAGTTCCAACAAAGCTGAAAATATTTACTATTTGGCCTTTTACAGAAAACATCTGCAGACTCCTGAACTAAGGCACTGATACTGAATACTGAGTTTTGAGAAGGAAAAAAAGGACAGAGCCCCTGTGTCATGCAAGGATGTGTACATGTTATGATTACATTATATTTCAGATATACAAGAAAGAGACAGTGAACAATTAAAAGATACTTATTTGATCTCGGTGTGGCAAAGAAATTTTTTTTAAGATTTATTTATTTATTTGAGAGAGAGAGAGAAAGAGAGCACACCGAGCAGGGGCAGGGGCAGAGGGAGAGGGAGATAAGCAGACTCCCTGCTGAGCAGGGATCCCAATGCAGGGCTTGATCACAGGACCCAGAGATCATGACTTGAGCCAAAATCAAAGGTCGGATGCTTAACTGATTGAGCCACCTAGATGCCCTAGAAATTTCTCAATAGAAAAGAAAAATGCCATAAAGGAAATATTGATAAATCTACTTTCCAATTAACTAATTCCAATTAACCAATAAACTGCAACAGTGTAGCTTTTGTGTATGAGTCTGAGATTTTTTTTTAAGATTTTATTTATTTATTTAGAGAAAGAAAGAGAGAGTGTGCAAGTGGGCAGAGGAGCAGAGGGAAAGGGAGAGAGTGAATCTCAAGCAGACTCTGTGCTGAGCACAGTGCTCCTACACTAGGGCTCAACCTCAAGACACTGAGATCATGACCTGAGCTGTAATCAAGACTTGGTCGCTTAACGACTGAGCCACCCAGGCACCCCAACTCTAAGATTTTTAATATAATTTTCACATCACTCTATTTTTAAACTTTCTATGCAAATGAAAAATTATGGCCTGATTTTAGGCAATAGTGTGGCTCTAAAATTATGCAGCATCAGAGAAGATGTATTCCAAATTTACAGGATAGGCTTAGCCTAAAAGGAAGAGAATGTGTATGTATTAAGCCAAAGAATGATATTATACATTTTCATGATGATTATTTTGGAAGTGTAGCCACTTGGCACCAGCCTGGACATTGACTGATGTACTAAATCTTAAAAGCAAGTAAGTTCACCCAGAGACACAAGGACACTGATGAGAATTATCTTGCTGACCTCAAGAAAGAAAAGAATTTCAAACTTATTTGTCACTAACACAGTGTACTGAAGGGAGGACACAGTTTTGTGTATCAGAAAGAAGGTATCAGTATTATAATAGTACTAATGCAGAAGTAGGACCTAAGAACCTGAGAAAATGAGTGCTGTGAAAATGTTTGAACTGCAACTCTCTTTAGCACACCCCTAATCACAGGGTTTGTCGTTTGTTTTTTGCCTTTGGCACAAAGATTAGAGATAAACAGCATTTCTTTGCACCCTTGAGAACTAAGACCAGCACTGAACAGTTCTCTAGAAAATGTTTGAACTTGCTTTTTTAAAATCTGAAAGCAATTACCATAAAAATATCAGAACTATATATTACCACCAACTTCTAGGAGCATTCCTGGCTCATAAAAAGGCATAAACTCATATGCTTTTTATTGTCTTTCTTAATCTTGAAGGAATTGTTGATTTAATTAAAACAAAACTTTTTTTTTAGCACAAGACTCAAATCATCTATAAAAAGCAATACATTTCACGACCCCTAAGAATACCACATTAACTTTGTCTTTTAACATACCATAAGAATGTCAATTAATGTCAAATTAAATCCAAGATGGACACATTAAATTCCCACTGGCTTGAAATATTTTATTAGATGTTTGTGAATGTGTTTCCTCTGGAGATTTTTCTAGTAATTACCAAAGAATGCCTGTGCCTCAGAAGTTGAATCTCTTCCTCACATGTCTATACTGTTTTCCAATCATCTAAGTGTGATAAAGTTTTAACCAGAAATGACAGGTGATGAGACTGGCAAAGAAGCTGACTGAAGCAAGCCAGATCTGACACCTGTAAAATTAGAAACAAGATACCTTAACCAAGTGGCAGTTGTCAGTGGTTACATATGAATGTTATTTTATGGTAGAATATTATTCAGGCCTGTTTTGAAAGCCTCATACTAACTGGCAATTCAACTGCTCAGGATTGTTAGTAACGAAGACACTACTACAAAGAGGTTACACATTTGCGAAAGGTGATTTCCACTGGGTTCTGAAATTATAAATGTATATGTTTTCATGAAGTTTATTATTTGTTTTGCATTTTTCTTGCAACAAAGAAGTCTTAACGCATCATTCCCCATGTTCAGCTTTTTGCAGCAATCCTTTGCTTCATTTAATGTGAAGTGTCACAGCAAATCTGGCTGAAGAAGGAGACCTAAAGTATGTTAGAAAAACAACAACAAATTGTAATGCCGTAGATGCTGGGCCAGAATGCAGAGCTTATAAATGAATACCTGTGCACAGATAATATAACCATCTATTTGATAGAGAAGGAAAATTAGGTGATTAAAACTTACTTTCACATAAGTGTAGAAATGACAAACTTAAAAGAGATTTTAAAAAAAGCACCTACTGTTTTGATGTTTAGTATGAGTAGCAGTGATTTGGAGAAAGAAAACATGAGACATCAGAGAAAGGGGTATAGAAGCTAAGCTTAATGTGAGGCTCTGAAGTGAGAGATTACAGAATATCATATATGAGGTATCAGCATTGCTCACCAAGTTTGGTGTGACTGAGGGGATTCTGATGGTACGCAGAACAATTATGAGAGGGTAAATTTAGCGGGATTAACTCCAAGTGAGTTGGAAAAAACTTGATAAGGAATAACCATGAAATGGTGTGAAAGAATAACTAACATTACTGGATCTTCTCTCCTGGTCTGTGGGAACCAGGTTTGAGTCAAATCTGTTTTGAACAAAGGAGTATGCATCCAGCTTTTGCAAACAATATTAGTTTGCATAAACAGAAACTAAAACTAAATACCATGGGGGGGAAGCAGAAGTCCTGTCATGTAGTCATTTTTTCAGCTATATTAGCACTAGAAATAATAGACCAATAGAAAGTGAGAGTTGAACAAAACCTCAGTGATGCTTTGGATCCTCTCATTCTGGGTTACACCTATGGAAACTGAAATACAGAATAGCTTGTAAACCAAATTTGTGTGTGTGTGTGTGTTCACAAATGTGTGTTATATGTATACACACACACACACACACACACACATTGCCCCTGATATGCCTTACTCTATACCAGTGTAGTTTTCTTCACTTTGATAATCAAGCCCAGTCCTAAAGCTCTTTCATAAGCAGCACTATTTTCCAATTCAACATTAACAAACACAGGTGTCTAGGCTTGCTAGCACAAATGTAATACAGCAAAGAATAAAATCTCTGTGAGAAAATGCATTGAAAATTATCTGAAAGGGTACACAGAAAACCAACAATAATACTTACCTCCAAAAAGAGAGTGCATGGAGAAAAATGAGGGTGGTGGTCAAAGGCAATTTTAGCCTCATCTGTAATGTTCTAATTTTGGACAAAGAGAATGGCTTTGTATATCATTTGTGTAAACAAAAAATCAATTTAAAAAATAGTGTGTTAGTAGATATACAAGTTAATCTTAGCATTTTCATATATATTTACCTATTTGCTTTCTCAGACTTATATTTTTAAAATTGCTTAAGACAGGAAACACATACTATCATCTTCCCAGTTCTAGTTGTATTATCTCAAATAACCATTTCTGAATAAGGTATATCAAGGGTCAGTTCTTTCCTTTGCAGTTTTTACCATAACCTCATGTGCATTTGTTCTAATTGATAGGTTACTCTATCACAAAGCTCACAAAAGACAGATTTTCTTTCTATGGCACCTACTACCAAACCTGGTATCATATAATAGGAGTTACTATCAATTAAAATTTTCTCTTAAAATTTTACAAACTGCTAGGAAACCAAAATATTTATAAAGAAAGAAATGAATAGAATTTCAGATATTCAAATATTTCATGAAAATATGCTAGATATATACAAACCTAAGATAGTAACCCAGAGCTCCATCTAATGTTAACAGGCTTGTTGTACCTTGATGAGAATCGGTCTCATTTATAGAACCTAGCTTCTAATGCTATCATGTTTACCGAACTTGGGGCTAGTATTCACATGTACATTTTGATATTCTGGGCATACTATAGATATCACATTCTAATATAATGTGCATAGGCATGAATAGAAGTAGAGTTTTCGATCTGGTAATAACCTTCAAAATCTTCTAATTCAGTTTCTTCAAATGAGAAATTGAGAACCAAAAGGTGAAGTTACTGACTTAAAATCATTCAGCAAGTTAGTAATGACTTAAGTTGGGACACAGGTGCTGATCAACATATATAAATGTGTTTTCTTATATGCAATCAAGTTAGAAAAGTAAAATAGGTATGAGAAAGAAAGTCACAGTAGCTCATTAAATAATCTAAGGTATGCCTAAGCAAAAGCTTGCCTCTAATACAGAATTTTTTTAATATATTATTTTCCTGTTTAACAAACCTTGCTTTCTCTGAGTTAATATCCTGCATTGTCCAGTGCTTCCTAATTGCAATTAAATTCCTAACACTGTTCCTTTCAGATAGAGCAGTGTGAGAACAAATGGACTCTTGCCAATTCCCCAGTCACTCGTTTTGTAAACTTTCTATTTTTTGCTCTCCTCCTGGGACTAAATCAAACCTATGAAGTCCTACTGCGTAATTCCCCTTCATCTTGTACTGAAAAGTGCTCTTCCTCCTGCAATCTGATGTACAATAGAAAATTTCAAACTGCTAATAAACAGCATGGATTCCTGGGTCAGAAAGCTGACCATCTGTGTGCCAAACACCTGGA
The DNA here is from genome assembly GCF_054177405.1 of Leptonychotes weddellii. Classification (NCBI taxonomy): domain Eukaryota; kingdom Metazoa; phylum Chordata; class Mammalia; order Carnivora; family Phocidae; genus Leptonychotes; species Leptonychotes weddellii. The sequence continues at coordinate 53,602,222 of NC_138376.1, forward strand.
TGTAAAGAATGAAGCCTCTCATTATTGATTCAAAACATGAATATAAATTGGAGAACTCTGGAATGTTACCAGACAATACATCAGAAGGTGCTAATAAACCCACAACTTAACACGGTGCCCTGAGATGTTGCTTCAAGTTCTCTTCAGTTTTTCTTCTTTTCATCCCTTTTTATAGAGGCCTGCCAGATTTAGCAAATGAAAGCACAAGCTGCCAGCTAAATTTTAATTTCAGATAAACAACAAATAAATTTTTTACCATAAGTATGTCCCATGCAATATTCGGAACATACACCAAAAAATTCTTTGTAGTTCATCAGAAATTCAAATTTAACTGCATGTCCTGTATATTTTATCAGACAACCCTATTTTTGTGCAAATACCTTTGAGCTACCTCTGAAGATAATCTGGCTTTTCCTATGAGTTAATATGTGATATTCACAAATTTGGGAGAAAGGGATATTCAGCAAATGAATATCTTAAAACTTTGCTTCTAGACCTACCTAGAGAAATTTGGCAGGCTTGGTTTATTGGGTACCCCACGAGTAGGCAAACATTTTCTCTAAGGCTCAGATAGCAGATATTTTAGGCTTTGCAGGTCACACAGTCTCTGTCACAACTTTTCCTTCATAGTGTGTAAGCAGTCATAGACAATACATAAAAAATGAGTGTGGCTGTATTCCAATAAAGTTTTATTTAAGAAAACAGGTGTCCAGCAAGATTTGGTCTGCAGGCTGTAGTTCTCTAATTCATGTCATGTAGCCAGTATTCCAGTGACATTAAATTTAACTTATCGGAAAATCAGTCTAGTCAGTTGGATAAAGCTGGATTTCCAAAAATCATAAAAAATAGTGTGATTGTTCAGGGAAATGGAAATCAAGCTTTTGCTCATATACTATGAAACTGTACTGTATCCCTCTGCTATTGAAGGGAGAAGAGAATGATCATACAATCTATTAGGTTTGCAATGCTAATTAGAATTAATTAAATTTAACACATTATACTATTACCTGGTTCATAATTCAAAGAGACACTGTCATTTAGCCAAATTACTACTTTTTAAAAAAGAAATTAATGGATATATTTAAAATTAAAAATGAAGGTGGGGGCTAGCATTTCAAAGAAGATAGAAAATTTAAACAAGAGAAGTAACATTGCACAAAGCAAATGAAAAGGGATCTTTATACACAAGGGCAGCTGAAAGGCAGAAAAATAACAGGATACGGCTGGTAGGATAAATTGAGAGAGACAAGTCTTGAGCAGTTTCCATGACTCATTGCTGAGCCACAGTAACCAGAGCAGTGCAGACTGATTCAAAATGGATACAGGGAAAGTGAATATGGCATGCAAGAAGAGGGATGAAAAGAGTCAAGGACCAAGAGAGGATGAAATGGAGTGATGTCTTAGAGAGCTACCTTTACTGGTGAGACATGTGGAAAACAGAGATGCAGAGATTGGTTTTGTTTATGATGTCTTGCCAGCAACTACTTGTTTACAATCCGAGGGTTAGGTCAAAGATGACGGTGTACCTGATGGTGACAGGAAAGCCTTTTTTTACAGTGTGTTTTTCTGTCCTAGGAGTTTAGTCTGGTAGAAAGGATTCAGGCATACATTTAAAATCAATCATGCATGTGACAGCCAACCATGTATTTCAGATAATCCAATGGAACAAGTGTTGCACTTGCTAAATTTGAGGCACAGATAAAAAGATGCAAAAGCAAATTGAGTGGAAAAAAATCACTTTATTAAATGTTTCTTTTTCCCTTTTCATCAGCATCAAAGCCAGAATCAACCTGACACAACAGTAATTGTATAAATGACTGAAATGAATTAAAGAGGTTATTGTCATTGAATAGCTATCTCCATGGCAATAAGAATAGATTGTGTACAATACAGAGTGAAAAGAAGTAAATGAATAAATACAATGCACATTCTGAGAGAACTCAGAATCAAGCTGATGGTGGAGAGGGTGCCAGAAAACTTACCTAGGAGTCATGGTACCAGAAATGACCAACATTCTAACTTTGCTAATTTGTGAGATAAAATGGTCCCCAAGTTAGAATGCACATTTATAGGAAATGGCCCAGGATAGCTTTAGCCAGGCATAGTTATTACCACGAAAACAGTAACTGAATTAATCTTACCAGGCTATTTTATATACTCTGATCAAATTAACTTTAAAAAAAATGTCCAACTCCTGTGTAAATATTTTGCATTTGTCACATTAAAATATATAAGGAAGTCTTTGTTTCTGATGACATCACTAGATATCACCAAAGGCAAAATTTATCTTGCTGGAAGCATAGTAACTAATCTTTACTGAGCGCTTTTTAAATGTCAGGCATGATGGTACGTGTTTCTATATGTCCCACAACAACCCTGGGAAGGTGGTATTCTTAATATCTCTATTTACATATGAAAAAATGAGGCCCAGAAAGGTTAAGTAACTGTCTAAGGGACACAGCTGAGAAGTGACAGTGCAGATCTTCTATTGCAGGCTATCCCACCTGAGAGCCTGGGTCTTGAGCACTACTCTATATTAAAGGGTTTTATGTATGCCCAGACAGATGGTCACTCACCATCTCAGGCAAGAGCTAATGTAGCCTTCATTAGTGGATGTTGGTTGCACTTGGCTTCTGTAGACAAACTTTCCTGTCCTGGGTCACAACCATGGCTTATCTCATCACTCATGATACTGGTTCCTGGCTGGGAACGTGAGCTAGTGGTGTCATCTACTACCACACTGACTTCCAGAGTTAATTCTGTGATCTTAGTGGCTCGAAAGGTGTGCCCTTCATCTCCCTTCAGTCTGCGGACAGCCCCCCAGAGGCCCATTCTTTGGTTGTGGATATTTAGAGAAGCCATTCTCTTTCCTAACGGAGTTAGTGAAGGGAATGCTGAGGGCAGTTCAATTCAAAGTATGGACCTCAGAATAGCAGAGCAGCACACCTGTGAGTTTGCTTAAAGGGCAGCTTCTTGGGTTCTACCACCCAGATTTACTATATCAGTACCTTTGGGATTTGCATTTTACCAAGATGTCCAGGTGATTTGTATGCACATTAAAGTTGGAGAAATATCAACTTAGGGAACATACTATTGCCATCACTTTTCCTCATGTTTATTTTTTTTTCAGTTTCTTTTTTTTTAATTTAATTTTATTATGTTATGTTAGTCACCATCCAATACATCATTAGTTTTTTGTTTTTTGGGGTTTTTTTTTAAAGATTTTATTTATTTATTTGACAGAGAGATAGACAGAAGAGCACAAGCAAAGGGAATGGCAGAGGGAGAGGGAGAAGCAGACTCTGCACTGAGCAGGGAACCCAGTGCGGCACTCGATCCCAGGACCCTGAGATCATGACCTGAGCTGAAGGCAGACGCTTAACCATCTGAGCCACCCAGGTGCCCTATCATTAGTTTTTGATGTAGTGATCCATGATTCATTGTTTTCATATAACACCCAGTGCTCCGTGCAGTACGTACCCTCTTTAATACCCATCACCAGGCTAACCCATCCCCATCCCCCCAAAACCCTCAGTTTGTTTCTCTGAGTCCATAGTCTCTCATGGTTCATCTCCCCCTCCGATTTCCCCCCTTCGTTTTCCCTTCCTTCTCCTAATGTCCTCCATGCTATTCCTTACATTCCATAAATAAGTGAAACCATATGACAATTGACTTTCTCTGCTTGCCTTATTTCACTTAGCATAATCTCCTCCAGTCCCATCCATGTTGATGCAAAAGTTGGGTATTCATCCTTTCTGATGGCTAAGTAATATTCCATTTTATGTATGGACCACATCTTCTTTATCCATTCATCAGTTGAAGGGCATCTTGGCTCTTTCCACAGTTTGGCTATTGCAGACATTGCTGCTAGGAACATTGGGGTGCATATGGCCCTTTTTTTCACTACATCTGTGTCTTTGGGGTAAATACCCAGGAGTGCAATTGCTGGGTCATAGGGTAGCTCTATTTTTAAATTTTTGAGGAACCTCCACACTGTTTTCCAAAGTGGCTGTACCAACTTGCACTCCCACCAACAGTGTAAGAGGGTTCCCCTTTCTCCACAACCTCTCTAACATTTGTTGTTTCTTGCCTTGTCAATTTTTGCCATTCTAACTGGTGTAAGGTGGTATTTCAATGTGGTTTTAATTTGAATTTCCCTGATGGCTAATGATGATGAACATTTTTTCATGTGCCATTTGTATGTCTTCTTTGGAGAAGTGTCTGTTCATGTCTTCTTCCCATTTTTTGACTTGATTATGTGTTTTTTGGGTGTTGAGTTTGAGAAGTTCTTTATAGATCTTGGAAATCAGTGCTTTGTCTGTAGTGTCATTTGCAAATATCTTCTCCCATTCTGTGGGTTGCCTCTTTGTTTTGTTGACAGTTTCCTTTGCTGCGCAGAAGCTTTTTATCTTGATGAAGCTCCAAAAGTTCATTTTTGCTTTTGCTTCACTAGTCTTTGGAGATGTATCTTGAAAGAATTTGCTGTGGCCGATGTCGAAGAAGTTATTACTGCTTATGTTCTGCTCTAGGATTTTGATGGATTCCTGTCTCACATTGAGGTCTTTCATCCATTTTGAGTTTATCTTTGTGTACAGTGTTAGAAAATGGTCGAGTTTCATTCTTCTGCATGTGGCTGTCCAATTTTCCCAGCACCATTTATTGAAGAGACTGTCTTTTTTCCATTGCATGTTTTTTCCTGCTTTGTCCAAGATTAGTTGACCATAGAGTTGAGGGTCCATATGTGGGTTCTCTATTCTGTTCCATTGGTCTATATGTCTGTTTTTGTGCCAGGACCATGCTGTCTTGGTCATCATTGCTTTGTAATATAGCTTGAAATTGGGCAACGTGATGCCCCTAGGTTTGTTTTTCTTTTTCAACATTTCCTTGGTGATTCGGGGGTCTTTTCTGAGTCCATACAAATTTTAGGATCATTTGTTCCAGCACTTTGAAAAATGTCATTGGAATTTTGATCGGGATGGCGTTGGGCAGCATAGACATTTTAACAATGTTTACTCTTCCGATCCATGAGCATTTTCCCTCATGTTTAGAAGGTCCATTACTGTATATCAGGGGAGTCTTCTAGGACCCCAGGACCTAGAGCAGCCACTCTCAGTCTCAGCTGACCAGAGATTTCCCCAGCTAGAGATAGTAGGTGCCAGTTGTAGCCACACTTGAAAATGGCTCTTCTTCATAGAATTATAAATTATAAAATGTTTTTCTTGGAGCCTTAATTCTTCTCAGATTCCCAACCAATTCAGTGACATAAAAGCTTCACCTTGGGATCAGACCTGTCACAGCTCTCAGTTACTCCTTGGCTTTGGTGTGCTTCACTGCATAAGAGAAATCAAAGCTGAAACTGGAAAACTACATAGAATTCAGATCAATATAAGATGGTGGAAATCATGGCAGCTGATAAAGCTTAGTGACAGATTTGTGATACAGAAACACCACTCCTGCCTCCCATTCCTTCCCTTTATTCCTGGCTGCCTCAGCAAGCACCTTTCCCTAAATGTTAGTTTAATATTCAAGAGATTAATTTTGATTAAGTGCCTAGTGCCAGAGTCTTATCCTGCCAAACAAGGGTATATAGTCCACTTGAAGGGATGCATAAATTATATAAGGATAATATAGACGAAAGAAGAAGTTGCAAACAAAATCACCAATTATTCATATTACAAGCTGGGTAGAAGCTCTATTGAAACAGAACCAGGTCTCCCTATTTATGATCAAGCCCCAGCAAACAATCCATGGTAAAAATAAGAAAACTAAACTTGAGTTTCAATTGTCTTATTGAACCACAGGTCTTCAGTACAGATTACAAACAAATCAAGCAGTTAAACATCTCAGTTTTTCACAACTGGTTAGTATAGATTTCCTTTAACTTTAAAATTAATTTCATTCCTATTTTTCATCTTGTACTAAAAATTTACCCCCACCTGTCTCCACATCTCACTTCCCCCTTGTCTATCTCTGTATCTGCCACCCTATCTTTGAAGTTTTTGCATCTCTCTCCTTGTGATCACACAACTTATTTTAGAACTGGCCAGGGTTTCTTTAGAAGGTTTCAATCTGGACTCCTAACACCCAGAATTTAAATTCATCTGCATCCCGGACAAAGCAGGAATAAGAGACTTGTAGAGACAGACATGACATAAAGACAGATGCCAAACACAATAGAGGATTAAGGAAAGGGGGGTGCAGAATTCGAATAGGAGAGAAATGAATCAATAAATACATAAGCAGCTAGATAGCCAATAAAGGAGAATAAAGACCCTTTAAAAAGGAACACAGGATTTTACAAGATCCAGACAAAAGCCTCTCAACTAATCATCGTCAAGGTATGTGAAATTTAGCACTTATACTTAGAGCCAACTTAACCATTTTATGCATTAAACAGCATAATTACTCTTCAGTTGTCAATGTACTTGACTGTACCTACAAGTAGAATGGCCAAAATCATTGTTATATCAAAATTTTAGTTAAATATATGTTCATTTTCTAATATTCTATTAACATCAGCAAAATTGTTCTTAAATTGGGAAACAAATGTTCATTTTATTACTAACCATCATACCTTATATGTTACATGTCTTTAAATGCATAAAATATTATATAATAACCATTTACACAAATCATCCAAACATTTTCTTATTCTGCCAATCCATAGATGCTAATTCAGAAAAAAAATGAAGTTACGAAAATTCACAAGTTTGAACACTAATTATATGGAGGATTAAGGGAGGCTTATGCCTTGAAATATTTTTCTAACTGAGTTGAGAACAGAGAACAAATCACTGTGCCAGAGAAGTCAAGGGAAGGACACCTGGCCCTTCTGTTTCTTGGTTGTTCTTGAATGTAAGAATGACAGTTTTGCTTTTTTCCAAGAATAACTCCAACCAATTTTTCTCAGAACAACTAACTACAGGTTTTGCAGATAGGTTACGATGAATTTTAACATGGAATGTTTTCCTTCAATACTAGAGTACTGTGTATTTTAGTTTGGATAAATGTCTATAAATGCCACAAGAATGTTGAGGGATCTACTGTAATTTTTTAAAAATCTTTTGATTTTTAAAAGCAAGGTACATGAGAACAAGCAGAAAATCATAGACTTGTTGAAGATATGGTTTACCAACATATCTAAGTATCTTAGGATATGGATATGAACAAGATATATAAATGGAGACTGGGCAACGATGAGGTAAATTTACAACTTGTTAAATGACCATGCCCTAAGAGTACTGACTCATTGGTGAGTGGTGGACAACAGGGCCTTTAACCTCAGTGATGAAGTAGAAGTAAGTAATCTTTGTCAGGTGTAGCAGACTGCACAAAAGTGGGAAAAGTAACTAATAAAATGTGGGCTATAAGCAATATCCCAGTGTTCACAAGCTACAATGATGAACTGAATCCAACAAAATACACTTAATCTGAGTATATGTAAAGTCCAATACTTATTTTTAAAATATATAGTAAGACAATTTTTGTGAAAAGTTACCAAAAGTGAATTTGATTTCTGTCCACATGAATAGAGGTAGAGTGTCCAAAAAACTGAAGTGATCATTCTCTACTCCAAACTGTTTGATCTCCACTCAGGAAACTTTCCATTCATTTTTAAGTGCCACATCTTAAAGGAGATGTTGAAGAAAACAACCAAGATAATGAGCTGTCTCGAAACAACATCACACACAGAATAGTGGACATCTAAACTAAAGAAGAGAACAAATGGCAAAGAAAGGAAAATCAGAGTTCAACTGTGTGTACAATTACGTCAGGTACTCCCATGTGAGTAATTAATTTGATTTGTGTGTTTCTGTCTTTGAAAGGAGAGAAAATGGCCAAAGAAAGGAAAAATTATCTAACACTATTCTTCCTGGAGATAATTTTAATTATGAGAATGTTAAAAAGGAGACTCAAATATGTGACTCAGGATTATATTAGATTAATTTTAAGATTAATCTAATTTTAGATGAATTTTAGGATTACTTCCAAATCTAAAGTGCATGTGTGTGAAATTTCAATTTTATGTATTTTCCCAATTACTACAATTTTTTAAGATTTTAAAAAATATATTAGCTCAATAAAATTTTGACTTTAACCATAGTATAAAGGCAGAGCAAAAACCAGAATCAATAGAATCTAAAAGAGCTGATATTAAGAAAAGATTGAAACAAAGAAAATTCAAATATGGTGACCAAGACAGCTTTAACTTACCCCTCAGCTTGACTAAATTTTATAGACAGTGTGTTTTCTTTATGCCCTGAATTCCCTCTTCTTAGAGCATTTACTTTAGAAAACATAACTGTTTCCTAAAATGATTTCTCTGCCCCTTTGAGATGTAAATCTTCTCCTAGCCTCTTGCCTGATTTATGAGTAAGGGATGTCTTTCTCAAGGACTAGGGAACAACTCCTTTAAAATGAAATCATCAAGGAAGATAGTGTCCCCCATTTCCCAGTCTCTGTGGAAAGGTTAGAGTCCACCTTGGTGGGCACCAGTTAGCAAACACAGATAGCCTAATCACAGAAGAAAACATTTGCCAACTCGGAAATAATTCAATGTTACAACACACCTCACTGTTCAACCTCTGCCCTCAAGTGCTTCAGTACTTGCCACTAGCTTACCCTAGCACTTTTAAAAGCCCTCCCTCTTTTTTCAAGAGAATTTAGTTCAGACTGAGGTCTCTCTCCCATATTTCAATAGCCTTGAATAAAATTTCCCTTACTTTTTTTAACTTTCTCCAGTTCAGTTTTAGTTTTGACAATGGCAGCCAAGGTAAGACCCAAGGGTAGAAAGCCAGGCAAGAAACCAGAGGCGATGTAGGTACCACCATCCAACAAACATTTTCAAATGTCTATCAGCCCTCTGTAATAGCAATAAATATAGTATTTATAGTTTACTGGCATAATAAGGCATGGCCACAAATGACTTTAATGCAGAATAGAAAATGAGCCAAGTGGCTTGAGAGATCCTGTAAAGTCCATTGAGAGAATCATAAATTTCCATGGTTGGTGTTAGAGATGAAAGGCACAAGATTCATGTGTAAAACTCCAGAAACAACAAAAATAAAGCAAGAAATTTTTGACACGGTTAGTACTAGGTTAGGAGTCAGTTACCAGGCAGAAGTAGGAGCAGAGTTGTTGAGTAGGTGATATGAAGTATAAGTATTGGAAAGAATAGCAGAGTCTGCCTCCTCTCATCTCTTGATTGGTGTATGGTCACCAAGTGGGAACTTGCGTTCTCTCTCCCTCCCTCCCTCCCTCCCTCTCTTTCCTTCCCTTTCTCTGTCTTGCTCTCTCTGTGTGTGTCTCTCTCTCTATATATATATACATATATATATATACACACACACATATATATATATACACATATATATATACATATATATATATATGACATAAGGTATGTAAAACATTTGGTGTGGTACTATCTATTATTGGTTGTTTTTGTTACTGTTTGTATCATTAAATTTATATCATATGTTTTAATGACAGAAACAGTAACAACAGCCAGTAATATTAGTGTCATGCCAAGTGTTTTACATATCTTATGTCATTTAATCCTTCTTCGATACAATGAGGAAGATACTATTATTATCCCCACATCTTTGATAAGGAAACTGAGAGAGAAGTCAGGCAGCCAGCAAATAATGAGGTTGACACTTAAACTAAAGCTGGTTCTAGAACCCATATTCTTAGCTCATTAATCCAGTGGTCCTCAATTCCAGCTAAACATTAGAATCAACTAGAGTGTTATTTAAAAATATCAGTATCTGGGCCCCATAATCAGAGATTCAGGTTTAATTGGTTTGGGGTGAGGCCCTGACCTTAATATTTAAAAAAAATAAAATTAAGTAAACCCTTCTCAAGGTGACTGTAATGTGGTGCACTATGGCACTAAGCTATTCTGTTTGTCCTCCTGCCACTTCTGTGGTAGAAATAATAGCATAAATCAATACCAACAGAGACAAAACTGATTTTTCATCATGTCCTCACCTCTAATGCACCTAAGAACATAGCATCCTGGTTTCTACCTTCACCATACCCTCAGACTGCACATGCGAAGGCTACCAGCTAACTTCTATCTGACAAATCCAGTCCTTTTTATACTCGATCTTCCTGCATCATTGGACGAGGATTAAAGCATCATTCTTGAAACTACTTCTTCCCCATTTTGTAAAATATGCTCTCTTACTATCCTCCTCTTCCCAATGGATTTTCTTTCATGTCTCATCTTTATAATTTTCCAGGGTTCCATCTTCACTCTCTACCTTTCTCACTCAATACATTTGCATTCCTGCAGAGTATCTCCCTAACTCCCACATTATCAAGTACCCCCTAAGAAAAACAAACTCTCCATTACTATCTCCAGCCCAGTCTCCCTCCTGGGCCTCTGTTCCACATATCTTGCTGTATATTCTGAATGTCTCCACCTGCTTCATTGTACACTAGGGGTGCTGCACCTTGGGGGAGTTACAGCCAGAGCCTGGGGTCTCTCATCTTATACAGGATCTGTTGTTCTCTGCATTGTATAGTGGCAGGGTGGGCTCTTACTCCTCTGCTCCTAAGGGAAAAGTAAACCCGTCATGCTTCCACACCAACCTCTTTAACCTTAGAGAGCTTTTGTACTGCTGATGGCAATGGGAAGCTTACCAAGAATATTGTTTTAATAGAATTTTAAGGAAACAGAAATCAAGAGAAATATATTATGTCAGGTCCTTTACCTATTTCCAGGTTCTCCTATACACAGTTTTTCTATCAGGATTCAAGCCAAAGGAGAAATTAATTGCTCATAGCCTTGGCTGATTTGATTTCTCAAATTTCTTTATTCTGACTCTTTGTGCTGCTAACTGGAACCAGTTTATTTGAGTTTTTATCTTTCTTTTTTCTACTTCAAATACTTAAGTAAAGAAATATAATTTATTTCCCAATTGTTTTATATACAGTTGATATATTTTTCTTCTTTTTTCTCATTTCTGAAATCACATTTGTTAAAAAATGCTGCCTTCAAAAAAGACAAATTGTTATAGTCTGTTTTTGATACATTAATGTTCATTAATTTTACTCTGTAAGGTGATGAAAGAAATAACTTTATTACTACTTTAAAATTATACAGTATTATTCTTAACAGTCATGGTACTGGTAATGATAGTGATAATAACAAGTAAGCTGGGGGGCGGAGCAAGATGGCGGAGGAGTAGGAGACCTGGATTTCGTCTCCTCTCAGGAATTCAGCTGGATAGGGATCAAACCATTCTGAACACCTACGAACTCAGTAGGAGATCGAAGAAAAGAAGAGCAACAACTCTCTGAACAGAAAAGCGACCACTTTCTGGAAGGTAGGACATGCGAAGAAGTGAATCCGAGGCAATATTCGGGAGGATAGACTGCGGGGGCAGGGCCTCTGTCGGCCGCTTCTGGCAAGTGATAGAACCACGGAGCACAGAATCGGAACTTTTAGAAGTCAGCTCCGCTGAGGGACGTCACTCCAGTGGCTAAGCGGGGGGTGAAACCCTCATGGGACAGTGTGGTCTCAGGACCCTCGGGGACACAGAAAGACTGGGGGTGCCTGAGTGCGGCAGAGCTCCCAGGTATCGGAGCAGGGAAGCTGGCTGCAGAGATGGAGCCAAGGCGTGGGCTCTCAGCTCGGGGTTGCCATAAACTGGGATCCGCGGCACAGTCGGGCCACTGCTCCTGCAGCAGGGACCCAACAAGAGGCAGATCCGGGGAGACTCACCTTCCTCCCCTGGGAGGAGCCGCACGGGAGTGCACCGCAGGGATCTGCTGCGTTTGGAGACTCCACATGGGGTCGGGTACCAGAGATAGAAACGTGCGGTCACAGACTGGGTGAGCACGGAGTGCGGTCGGAGACCGGGGAGACGGGAGTGACTGACGGCTTTTCTCTGGGGGCTCACTGAGGAGCGGGGCCCGAGTTCTCGGCTCCTCCGAGGCAGAGATTGGGAGGCCACCATTTTCACTCT
>NC_138376.1:53614699-53689046 GCF_054177405.1 Leptonychotes weddellii
TGGGTATTGAGGAGGGCACGTTCTGCACGGAGCACTGGGTGTTATGCACAAACAATGAATCATGGAACACTATATCTAAAACTAATGATGTAATGTATGGGGATTAACATAACAATAAAAAAATTTTAAAAAAAATAACAAGTAAGTTATTTTATTTGGTGAAACTTGCTCATAGTTTATGTATGCCTATTACCAGAGTGTTCATCTTAAACTTTTATCTCTAATATATCAGAACAGAAGAATATTATAGCATCCTGTTCTTTATTTTACTAGAGTTCTGAATGAGTAATAACTTAAAGGTATGTAAATTAAGCACCTGGCTCGGTAATTGAAGTCCAAATTTACATGAGTTATAAGCCCAGAGGTGCTTGCTCATTATTAAGTGATAATTATCTGGGTGGATTTGCCATTTCATTTATCAAAAGTGCATGTGCTTTGCAATTTATATAAAGACAAAAATCCAGTTAGAAGGGTTGCAAATGTAATCATTCTATTACTGAATATATTAACTTTGTCATATTAAAATAATCTCCTGAGGGTTAAATCTTTAAAGTATCTGTCAGAATTTCCTTTTGCTTACAAGTTAATATATATATACAGTGCATACTAGGTACAAAAACATTCAATGGATTCTCCTTTTAGCTTCTTGAGTTTTAATAAAAAAAATAAAATCATTTTCACTGTGCTCCAAGTAAGACTTGCTGAAACTTGCCTATGAACAGAGATTCTCCAAGATATTTTAATTTTTTATTTCCCACTTCAAGCATGTTTCTAAACTGAAAAATTGAGATAAGATGGTTTATAGTCAAATTGTGATAGAAAATTTTGAATTGAGTTGGAATCTATTGTGTTTTGCAATACAAATCTTTTTATGGATAATTAATAGGGAGAAAAACTCAAGCAGTTTTCATGGATAATTCATCATTAGGAATGTTCTTTATGATATCCAGTTAAGTATGAAAAGGTGAATTAATGATGGATTTCACTTGTCCTTCCAACATGGAAGCACTGCCTACTCTGTAGAATAAAAAGCTTCATGAGAACTGTGACTGACATGTATTTCTGAGTAATAGTTTTAGGAAGGAAGAAGAATTGCCTGTTATAGACTAATTTTGGTCAATAGCAGAAAGTCAGGCATTTGCCCACTGCCCACCTGGCCCTGTATGACCCACAGACATTTGCATTGACTACCAGGGAATCTGCCAGACACTTTTTTCCTGCAGCCTATGGGCCACAGAAATGCAAATTGAGAAAGAAATGCCCTTGCTTGCCAGCACAACTTCTCTCTTTGGTTATCTGGCAGGAATACTCAGCCAAAATTAACAATCTCCCATCTTCAACCTCCTTCTCACATTCCCCCAGCAGTGCAATCCACAGTTATTAACAGTAGAGAATTCCTAATTTGGGATCTTAAAGGTAGAGACCAGGAATATTGGTTCCTATGCATGTAGAATAGGATTTTGTAGTCATGTGCCAAGGAACTGAAATGTCAGAAGACTATCCTATAGCTCTAACAAAAGATGTGAGGAGTAATATGCTCCTGGATTATGAAACCAAACACTGCGATAGCAAAAGTTGTAGTTTTCTCTGATGGAAAAGTGGTATTTGGTGGTTTCTGTCAATTCAAAAATACTGACAAGGTAAGCACTCTGAACCCAGTCTCTGCAGATTCTATCCAGGCGAAGCCCCTATCCTGAATGCATTTTTTGGAAGTTAGGGATCAAGTACGTCTAGTTTCTTTCTTTCTTTTTTTTTTTTTAAAGATTTTATTTATTTATTTGAGAGAGAGAGAGAGAGTGAGTGAGAGAGAGAGAGAGCATGAGTGGGGGAGCGAGGAAGCCAGGTTGGGCAGAGGGAGAGAGAGAAGCAGACTCCTTGCTGAGCAAGGAGCCTGATGTGGGACTCGATCCCAGGACCCTGGGATCATGACCTGAGCTGAAGGCAGATGCCTAACCAACTGAGCCACCCAGGTGCCCAAATACATCTAGTGTCTTGATGTTCTTTTCAGCACATCTCCGTACAGTGGAGACAGTGTGATGTAGTGGTTAACAGCATGAATGAATTTTGGAATCAGAAAGCATGAATTTGAATCCTTCTTACACTACCTATTAGCTGAGTGACCTTAGGAAGTTTATTTAACCTTTCCTAATCTTAGGGGTTTTTTCGACCTTGAAGATGGATATAATAACACCTAACTGTAAGAATTGTTGACAGAGGGGCTTCTGGGTGGCTCAGTCGGTTAAGTGTCTGCCTTCGGCTCAGGTCATGATCCCAGGGTCCTGGGATGGAGCCCCCCATCGGGCTCCCTGCTCAGCAGAGAGCCTGCTTCTCCCTTTCCCTCTGCCTGTTGCTCTGCCTACTTGTGCTATCTCTCTGTCAAATAAATTAATTTAAAAAAATCTTTAAAAAAAAGAATTGTTGACAGAATCAACTGAGATATCATGTACAAAGACATTAGTGCTAAGCCTTCATGTAATAAATATACAAGATATACCTAGAGTCCAAGCGTTTTTATATTCTTTCATGATTTTCATACATGTTAGAAAGTAGTAGAGTTGGGAGAGAAGAAATGAATGTTTCTACCTTAATGTCCTAAGTTGTAGCTTCCTTTCTTCCAGTGCTAAACATCTTTCTTCATTTTCTAATAACCAATTATATGATCATGTAAATTCAAAGATTTGTGTGAGTTTGCTTCTTTAACTTCTCCCCATTTTCCTCTGACATATTTTCTGTGGGATAAATTCAATAGTCAAAGAAAAACTCTAATCTCACCTCATCTATAAAAGTTTCTTTCATCCTTTCAGAATTACTAGCTTCATCCCCCGTGTTCCCACAAAGAGCATAATATTTACTTGACTATCTTTGGTTAGTTGTCTGTTTATCTCTATCCCTTGATAACATGTAAGCTCTTTGAGGGCAGAGATCATGGCTTACTTGTCCTTATTGGATTTAATAGTGTGAAAAATAGCTTCAAACTACATGCTTTGGGAAAACAAATACTGAGAATCGTTCTGGCCAGCAATGTCATTTGGCATTTGGAAAGCCACCAGGGATGGAAAAGTACAATCAGACATTCTGTTTGATTTTCTGTAGTAAATGCCACAGTGAAAAGTGACTGAGCTTTTGAGAAGCAACCCCCCCACCCAGTGTCACATTTTGAAGCAGCAACTTTTGAATGCTGTTTTAGAACCCATATCTGCTCTTGATATTTTGTTGGTCAAAGACTATGCACAGCATAATATAAAATATCAGTAAACGGTCTTTTAGTCCTTTACATTCTCTCTTTTTTCTTCTAAAAAATAAGAGAAAGATTGTCTTCAGTCTTTAAAGATCATTAACTATTCAAGACTTCAGCAATAATGCTAATGTGGCTTTGTTCCACTTTTTAAATTCTCAAGATACAGATATAAGATAAATCAAAATTCAGCTTATAGTTTTCTAAAATGTAAGAAGGATGAAAACTGACTAATTCATGATAATTATAGTCATGTGAGGTCAATGCCATTAGTGATAGCAATTTGAGTATTAATTCACACTTGCTGGGCATGAAAAATATAACAAACTTTAGTTATCTTTTCTTGTTGTTTTTTTTAAACTATTGGTGATCTTGCTACTTGATCTAATAAATACTTTGTTTATATAAATGAGATTTTTTAGAGAAATGTTGAGAAAATAAGGTCCAATAATGCAAATCAAATATCTCAAGAAAGGCCAATCTCATCTGTTCAGATTTAGAATGAAAAGCTTACTCTCAAATGCAGCTTCTTATCAATACAAAACAATTCAAACAAAATGGTTGAAAAAAATAGAATAAGTGGAGAGCCACTAATTTCTCCATCTTCTCCAATTACAACTTTTGTACTAAAATTGAAATGGACCTACAAAGCACATTCCAAATTAAACTAAAAGCTAGTTTTGAATTCTAACCAATATATACTCTAACTAGTATTTCATAGAGGTGGAGCAAAATGTATTATCCATCATTCTGAAGAATAATGACCTCCAAGTAGATGATGATTTTTGATGGATTTTAATGGAAATAAAATTTCTGAAACTTTAATTTTCATACATTTTACTGTATTTAGAAAGATCTAACCAAGCCTCATGTTAAGAACAGGCAAAAAATTAAAATTTCCATTTTAACTTTGTTTCTTAGGTGGACTGCTAAAAGATGGAGCTTAAAAGGTAACTTCATTTTGTTTTATAAAATAGTCTATCTGTTGAAATATCTAGAGAGGAAATTGATACCCTTTTCAGAGAAAATATTCTTACCTACACTTACTGGACCTGTGATATTTTTCAAATTTATTATGGGAAATTACATATTTATCAGTCTGCCTTTTCTTCTTTACTTTGGAAAAATTAAATAACACAATTAAGTATTTCCATGGCATTTAAAATTTAACCGTGAAGAAATATTCCAAAGAAGTTTAGTGATCTAAATATTCCAAAGAAGTCAGTGATCTAGGGCGCCTGGGTGGCTCAGTTGGTTAAGCGACTGCCTTCAGCTCAGGTCATGATCCCAGGGTCCTGGGATCGAGTCCCACATCGGGCTCCCTGCTCTGCGGGAAGCCTGCTTCTCCCTCTCCCACTCCCCCCGCTTGTGTTCCCTCTCTCGCTGTGTCTCTCTCTGTCAAATAAATAAATAAAATCTTAAAAAAAAAAAAGAAGTCAGTGATCTAAATATACCAATTAAAAGGCAGAGATTCTCAGAGTGAATCAAAAAAATAAGACCCAACTAGGGGCGCCTGGGTGGCTCAGTCAGTTGAGTGTCTGACTCTTGGTTTCAGCTCAAGTCATGATCTCAGGGTCATGGGATTAAGCCCCACGTAGGACTCTTTGCTTAGCGTGGAGTCTGCTTGTCACTCTCCCTCTGCTCCTATCCCCACTTGCACTCTCTCCTTCTCAAAATAAGAAATAAATAAAATTAAAAAAAAAATAAGACCCAACTATGTATGTCTATAAGAAATCCACTTTACAATGATACATATAAGATTAAAATGAAAGATATGGAGAAAGCTATACCATGTTCATACTAATCAAAAGAAAGCAAAAATAAGCTATATTTTCAGACACAGCAGACTTCAGAGCAAGGAATGCTATTAGGGAAAAAAGGGGGCATTATATAATGATAAGGGTCAGTGGTTAAAGAAAACATAATAATCCTTAATGTATATGTACCTAACCACAGAGCATCAAAATACAGAAAGCAAAAACTGATAGGACTGCAAGGAGAAATAGATGAATCCACTATTATAGTTGGAGAATTTTACACCCCTTTCTCAGAAATCAAGAGATCAACCATGAAGAAAATCAGTAACAACATAGGTGAACTCAATTGCACTGTCAAAGAACTGGTTATTATTAACATCTATCGACTACTTCATCCAACAATAACATTCTTCTCAAGCTCATATGGAACATCCATTAAGATAGATTACATTCTAGGCCATAAAACACACCTTAACAAATTTAAAATCCTATGAATGTCTACTCCCAGATCACAATAAGAAAGGTTGGAGTTACAAACAGAAACCAATAAAAGAAAGTTAGCTGGAAAACCTCAAAACACTTAGGGATTAAACAACACACCTTTAAATAATACATGGTTCATAGAAGAAATATCAAGAGAAATTTTACAATATTTTGGACAAAATGATAACACAACTTATTAAAATTTGTGAAATGGAGAGAAAGCAGTGTGTAGTGGGAAATGTATAGGCTTGAATGCATGTATTAGAAAAGAAGAAAGATCTAAAATCCATAATCTAAGCTTCTATCTTAGAAAACTAGAAAAAGAACAAATTAAATTCGAAGTAGAGGAGAGAGAGGAAGATGATAATGGAGTAGGAGGACCCTAGTCTCATCTCATCCCAAAAACATGACTAGATAACTATCAAATCATCCTAAACACCCCAGAAATTGACCTGAAGATTGACAGAACAAACTCCACAACTAAAGGAAGAGAAGAGTCCACATAGAAGAAGGTAGGAAGTGTGAAGACATGGTTTAGGGGAGAAAGGGATCACGGTTGCTATAGAGGGGAGGGAGCCATGGTTGAGGAGAAGGGCAAGAGGGAGAGGAGCACACAGGTGAATGCACAAGGAGAATGTTTTCCCAAAGCCATTGGCTGGCAAATGAGAGGGACTGAATGTCATAGGTTCTTGCAACCAGTGGGGCTTGAAGCCTGGACTTCTAAAGGTCAGCAGGCTTGGCTGGGATAGAGACCAGAGGACACTGCTCTGCTCCTGGAGAGAAGACAGGCAAACAACCTGCGGGGCAGACAGTGTAGAAATGGAGATCTGAAGAATGCCTGGGGCACACAGTGAGGAGATTATTTGCTGTTATTGGAGGCACATCCCTTAGAGGCAGCATTCATGAGATGCCTCTCCAGGAACAAAGGAGCTTCCTGGTTCCATTTCCCTCCCCTGCTTCTCAGCATAAATATAGAACCACCTGTGGGAAGCAGAACATTACTGACACTGGTTGCCTAACTTGCTTACACCAGGCCCCACCCCCTGGCAATCTGGTGGAACTGCCCTTCTCAGTCAAGCTTGCCTCAGTCCCAGGGCAACAGGCCCCTTCCTGAGAAGAACAGCACAAACCCCTGCCCATAATACCAACCCAGAGAGTACTGCAGAGCCTTAGTTCTGGTAGAAGCCGTGTCAGGTCTCTTTTCACAAGCAGACCAGAGTACACTTAGGTAAAACTCGCCACATTCAGGCCCAGGACCAAACACAGCCCATAGCTGGCAAAGAGAGCCGCTGCAGATGATTGGCCTGAAGGATAGAGCAGCCAAAACACAACAGCAGAGTGCACACAGCAAACATTGGAGACACTCCCTGAAGCACCAGGCCCTGGGCACTGCATAAGCTCTTCTTCATAAGGCCATTACTTTCAGGAGCAGGAGACTAACTGGTTTTTCTAACACACAAAAGAAGGCAGAGACTTAGACAAAATGCCAAGACAGAGGAATTTATTCCAAATGAAAGAACAAGATAAGGCCATGGCCAGAGGGCTAACTGAAACAGATACCAGTAACATGCATGATTTTAAAGGATTTAAAGAAACAATCATAAGGATACTCACTGGGCTTGAGAAAAGAAGACATCAGTGAAACCCTTACCACATAGATAAAAGAGTTAAAAAAGAATCAATCACAGATGAGGAATACAATAAACAAGATTGGAAACAGGTTTGATGCAATGAACAGCAAGCTGCAAGAAGCAGAGGAATGAATTAGTGACTTAGAAGACAAAATAATAGAAAATAATGAAGCTGAACAAAAGAGAGACAGAATTTTGCATCATAAGAATAGACTTAGGGAATTCAGTGACTCCATCAAATGTAATAATATTTGTATCATAGGAGTCCCAGAAGGAGAAGAGAGAGAAAAGGGGGCAGAAAATTTATTTGAAGAAATAATAACTGACTCCTTCCCAAATCTGGGGTTGGAAACAGACATCCAGATCCAGGAGGCACAGAGAACTCCCATCAAAATCAACAAAAGTAGGCCAACATCAAGACATATTGTAATTAAATTTGCAAAATATAGTGATAAAGAAAAAAATCTTAAAAACAGTAAGACAAAAGAAGTCTTTAACTTAAAAGGAAAACCCATAAGCCTGGGTGGAGATTTCTCAGCGGAAACTTGACAAGCCAGAAGGCAGTGGCATGATATAGTCAAAGTGCTGAATGGGAAAAATCTGCAGCCAAGAATACGCTATCCAGCAAGGCTATCATTAGAATAGAAACAGATAAAGACTTTCCCAGACAAATAAACACTAAAGGAGTTTGTGACCAGTAAACCAACCTTGCAAGAAACATTAAAGGGGACTCTTTGAATGCAAAAGAGAAATCAAAAGTGACAAAGATAAGAGAGGATCAGAGAAAATCTCCAGAAACAATGAGAAAACAGGTAACAAAATGGCACTAAATACATGTCCATCAATAATTACTTTGAATATAAATGGACTAAATGCTCCAATCAAAAGACATAGGGTGTCAGAATGGATTAAAAAAAAACAAGACCCATCTATATGCTGCCTACAACAGACTCATTTTAGACCTAAAGACACCTGCAGATTGAAAGTGAGGGGATGGAGAAAAATTTATTATGCAGCTGGATAGCAAAGGAAAGTCAGAGTAGCAATACTTATATCAGAAAACCTTGACTTTAAAACAAAGACTGTAACAAGAGACAAAGAAGTGCACTATATCATAATAAAAGGACAATCCAACAAGAAGATATAACAATTGTAAATATTTATGCCCCCAATATGGGAGCACCCAAATATATAAAACAATAACAAACATAAAATAACTGATAATAATATAATAATAGTAAGGGACTTTAATACCCCACTTATATCAGTGGACGGATCATCTAAACAGAAAATAAACAAGGAAAAAATGACTTCGAATGACACAGTGAGCCAGATGGACTTAAAAGATATATTCAGAACATTCCATCCTAAAACAGCAGAATATATGTTCAAGTGCACAGGGGACATTCTGTAGAAAAGATCACATATTAGGTCACAAATCAGGCCTCAACAAATACAAAAAGGCTGAAATCATACCATGCACTTTTTCTGACCACAACACTATGAAACTAGAAGTCAACCACAAGAAAAAATTTGGAAAGACCACGAATACATGGAGGTTAAACAACATGCTACTGAACAATAAATGGGTAAACCAGGAAATCAAAGAAGAAATAAAAAAAAAAACATGGAAACAAATGAAAATGAAAACACAATGGTCCAAAATCTTTGTGTTGCAGCCAAAGTAGTCCTAAGAAAGAAGTATATAGCAATACAGGCCTACCTTAAGAAACAAAAAAAGTCTCAAATAAACAACCTAACCTTATACCTAAAGGAGCTAGAAAAAGATCAAATGAAGCCTAGAGTCAGCAGAAGGAATAAATAATAAAGATTAGAGCAGAAATAAATGATACAGAAACTAAATAAATAACTGAACAGATCAATGAAAACCAGGAGCTGGTTCTTTGAAAAAATTAATAAAATTGATAAACCCCTAGCCAGACTTATCAAAAAGAAAAGAAAAAGGACCCAAATAAATAAAATGAAAAACAAGACAGGAGAAATAACCAACATTACAGAAATACAAACAATTATAAGAATATATTATGAAAACCTGTATGCCAACATATTGGACAACCTGGAAGAAATGGATAAATTCCTAGAAACATAAAACTACCAAAATTGAAATAGGAAGAAAAAGAAAACTTGAACAGACTGATAACCAGCAAAGAAATTGAATCAGTAATCAAAAATTTCCCAACAAACAAAAGTCCAGGGCCAGATGGCTTCACAGGCAAATTCTACCAAACATTTAAAGAACAGTTCATACCTATTCTTCTAAAACTATTCCAAAAAAATAGGAAAAGAAGGAAAACTTCCAAATTCATTCTGTGAAGCCACCCTAATACAAAACCAGATAAAGACTCCACTAAACAAGAGAATTCAGGCAAATATCCCTGCTGAACATGGATACAAAAACTCTCAATAAAATACTAGTAAACCGAACCCAACAATACATTAAAAGAATTATTCACCACGATCAAGTGGGATTTATTCCTGGTTTGCAAGGGTGGTTCAGTATTTGCAAATCAATCAACATGATACACCACATTAATAAAAGAAAGGATAAGAACCATATTATCATTTCAAAAGATGCAGAAAAAGCACTTGACAAAGTATAACATCCATTCATGATAAAAACCCTCAACAAAGGGTTAGAGGAAACGTACCTCAACACAATAAAGGCCATCTATGACAAACCCACAGCTAATATTATCCTCAGTGGGGAAAAACTGAGAGCTTTTCATCTACAATAGGAATAAGACAGGGATGTCCACTCTCACTACTTATTTAACGTACTATTGGAAGTCCTAGCCACAGCAATCAGACAACAAAAAGAAAAGGCATCTAAATTAGCAAGGAAGAAGTAAAACTTTCACTATTTGCAGATGACACAATACTCTATACAGGAAACCCTAAGGACTCCACCAAAAAACTGCTAGAACTGATAAAAAAAATTCAGTAAAGTTGCAGGATACAAAATCAAAATACAGAAATCTGTTGCATTTCTATACACCAATAATGAAGCAGCAGAAAGAGAAATCAAGGAATTAATCCCATTATAATTGCACCAAAAACAATAAGATACCTAGGAATAAACTTAGCCAAAGAGGTGAAAAACAGTGATGAAAGAAATTGAAGATGACACAAAGAAATGGAAACTCCTTCCATGCTCATGGTTGGAAGAAACTGTTAAAGTGTCTATACTACCAAAATAATCTACTCATTAAATGCAATCCCTATCAAAATACCAACAGCATTTTTCAAAGAACCAGAACGAACAATCCTAAAATTTGTATGGAACCTCAAAAGACCACGGAAGCCAAACTAACTTTGAAAAAGAAAAGCAAAGTTGGAGGCATCACAATTCTGGACTTCCAAGTTATATTACAAAGCCGTAGTGCTCAAAACAGTATGATACTGACACAAAAATAGACACATAGATCAATGGAACAGAATAGAAAATCCAGAAATGAACCCACAGCTATGTGGTCAATTAATCTTCAACAAAGCGGAAAAGAATATCCAATGGGAAAAAGTCTCTTCAACAAATGATGCTGGGAAAACTGGACAGCAACATGCAAAAGAATGAAACTGGACCACTTTCTTATCCCATAGACAAAAATATATTCAAAATGAATTAAAGACCTAAATGTGAAACCTGAAACCGTAAGTATCCTAGAGGAGAGAACAGGCAATAAACTCTTTGACATCAGCCATAGCTACTTCTTTCTAGATATGTCTCCTGAGGCAAGGGAAACAAAAGCAAAAATAAAGTATTGGGGCTTGATCGAAATAAAGGCCAAGGAAACAATCCACAAACTAAAAGGCAACCTAGTGAATGGGAGAAGATATTTGCAAGTGACATATCTGATAAAGGGTTGGTATCCAAAATCTATAAAGAACTGATACAACTCAACACCCAAGAAACAAATAATCCAATTAAAAAATGGGCAGAAGACATGAATAGACAGACATTTTTCCAAAGAACAAATACAGGTGGCCAACAGACACATGAAAAGATGCTCAACATCACTTTTCATCAGGGAAATACAAATCAAAACTACAGTGAGATATTACCTCATACCAGTCAGAATGGCTAAAATCAAAAACACAAAAAACAAGTATTGGGTAGGATGTGGAGAAAAAGGAACCCTCTTGCACTGTTGGTGGGAATGCAAACTGGTGCAGCCACTTTGGAAAACAGTATAGAAGTTCCTCAAAAAAGTTAAAAATAGAACTACCCTATGATCCATTAATCACACTACTGGATATTTTCCCCCAAAATACAAAAACACTAATTCAAAGAGATAAATACACCTTTATTTTATAGCAGCATTATTTACTATAGCCAAATTATGGAAGCAGCCCAAGTGTCCGTGGATAGGTGAATGGATAAAGAAGATGTGGTATATACACAATAGAATATTATTTAGCCATAAAAAATAATTGAAATCTTGCCATTTGTAATGACATGGATGGGGCTAGAGAGTATAATGCTAAGCAAAATAAGTCAGAGAACAACAAATACCATATGAGTTCACTTGTATGTGGAACTTAAGAAAGAAACCAAATGAGCAAAGGAAAAAAATAAAAAGAGACAAACCAAGAAACAGACTCTTAACTATAGAGAACAAACTGATGGTTACCTGAGAGTGAGGGGATGGGTGAAATAGGTGATGGAGATTAAGGAGGGCACTTGTGGTGAGTACTGGGTGTTTTATGGAAGTGTTGAATCACTATATTATACACCTGAAACTAATATTACACTGTATGTTAACTAACTGGAATTTAAATAAAAACCTAAAAAAATTAAATTGAAAATAAGCAGAAGAAATTAAATAATAAAAATTAGAGCAGAAATCAATAAAATTGAAAATAAGAAATCAGTACCAAAAATCACCAAAACAAAAGCTAGTTCTTTGGAAAGATGAATAAAATTGATATGCCTCTAGCCATACTCTCTAAGAAAAAAAGAAAGCATAAGTTGCTGATATCACAAGTGAAAGGGGACATCAGTACAGATCCCATGGACTTTAAAAAGATAATAAAGGAACATGATGAACAGCTCTATGCTCACAAATTTGATAACCTAGCTGAAATGAGTCAGTTCCTCAAATGACACAAAACACACAAGAAGAACTAGAAAATCTGAATATGCCCATACCTATTTAAAGAAATAGAATTAATAATTAATGACCTTTCAAAACAGAAAGCACCAGTCCCAAATGGGTTCACTGGTGAGTTCTACCAAACATTGCAGGAAGAAATTGTACAGTTTTCTACAGTCTCTTCCAGAAGATGGAAACAGAACACTTCCTAATTCATTCCATAAGGCCTGCATTACCCTAATACCAAAACCAGACAAAAACATTATAAGAAAAGAAAACTATAGATGAATCTCTCTCATTAACATATATGTAAAAATCTTCAACAAAATATTAGAAAATCAAGTTTAACAATATTTAAAAAGGATTATGCACCATAATCAAGTGGGATTTATCTCAGGTATATAAGGTTGATTCAATCAAAAATCAATTAATGTAATTCATTACATGAACAGGCTAAATAAGAAAAATTACATGATCATATTAATGGATACAGAAAAACATTTGACAAAATTTAACACCCACTCCTGAGAAAAACTTTCAGCAAATTAGGAATAGAGAGGAACTACTACAACTTGATAAAGTAGATGTACAAAAACCCCATAGCTAACATTGTACTTTAATGGTGAGAAACTCAAAAACTTCCCACTAAGATCAGGAATAAGGCAAGGATGTTTCCTCTTTCAACTGCTTTTCAACATTGTACTGGAAATCTTAACTAATGTAGGCATATAAGAAAATGAAAAAAGAGTTATATAGATTGGGAAGGAAGAAATAAAACTATTCACAGATGACAGGGTCATCTATGTAGAAAATCTGAAAGAATCAATGAGAAAAAATCCTGGAACTAATGCAGTTATAGCAAGGTTGTAGGATACAAAGTTAATATATAAAAGTCAGTCACTTTCCTATATACCACCGATGAACAAGTAGAATTTGAAATTAAAAACATATTACCATTTACATTAGCACTCAAAAAAAACCTACATTTATTTCTAACAAAATATGTACAAAATCTATATGAGAAAAACTGCAAAGCTTGTATGAAAGATATCAAGGAAGAACTAAATAAATGGATAATCATGTTCATGGAGAGAAAGATTAAATATTTTCAAGATGTCAGTTATTCTCAGCTTGATCTGTAGATTCATCACAATTCCAATCAAAATCCCAACAAGTTATTTTGTGGATACTGACAAACTGATTCTAAAGTTCATATGGAGAGGCAAGACACATGATAGTCAACTCAATGTTGAAGGAGAAGAACAAAGTGAAAGGACTAACACTACTCAACTTACACACTTACTATAAAGCTATAATAATGAAGACAATGTGGTATTGGCAAAAGAAGAGACAAATAGATTAATGGAACAGAATAGAGAGCCCAGAAATACATGCCCATAAATATAGCCAACTGATCTTTGACAAAGGAGCAAAGACAGTACAATGAAGCAAAGGTAGTCCTTTCAACAAATGGTGCTGGAACAGCTAGACATTCACATGCAAAAAAAAAGAAAGAAAAATGTAGACACAGACCTTAAACCTTTCACAAAAATTAACTCAAGGGCGCCTGGGTGGCTCAGTTGGTTAAGTGACTGCCTTTGGCTCAGGTCGTGATCCTGGAGTCCCAGGATTGAGTCCCACATCGGGCTCCCTGCTCAGCAGGGAGTCTGCTCCTCCCTCTGACCCTCCTCCTTCTCATGCTCTCTCTCATTCTCTCTCTCAAATAAAAAAATAAAAATCTATTAAAAAAATTAACTAAAAAATGGATCACAGACCTAAATGTAAAATGCAAAACAATAAAAAAAACTGGTAAGTTCTACTTCATTAAAATTCAAACCAAATAAAAACGAAGATGTCCTTCAATAGGTGACTAGATAAATAAACTCTGGTACATCCAGACAATGCAATATTATTTAGCTCTAAAAAGAAATGAGTTATCAATTCATGAAAAGACATGGAGGAAACTTAAATGCATATTACCAAGTGAAAGAAGCCAGTCTGAAAAGGTTACTACTGTATGATTCCAACTATATGACCTTCTGGAAAAGGCAAAACTGTGAGAGAGTATCATTAGTAATTGTCAGGGGTTATGAAGGAGAGAGGAATGGATAGGTAGAACACAGAGGATTTTCAGGGCAGTTAAACAATTCTGTATGATACTACAATGGTTGATACATGTCATTATATATATATATATTTTTAAGATTTTATTTATTTATTTGACAGAGAGACACAGCAAGAGAGGGAACACAAGCAGGGGGTGTGGGAGAGGGAGTAGCAGGCTTCCCGCCGAGCAGGGAGCCCAATGCGGGACTCGATCCCAGGACCCTGGGACCATGACCTGAGCCGAAGGCAGACGCTTAATGACTGAGCCACCCAGGCACCCCAGCATGTCATTATATATTTGTCAGAACCCATAGAATTCACAACACCAAGAGTGAATCTCATGTATACTATGGACTTTGATAATAAGGTGTCAAGTGTATTCCTCAATTACAACAAGTGTATCACTGTGGTTGGGTGTCAGTTGTGGAGGAGGTTCTGCATGTATGGGGGCAGAGGGTACATGGGAGCTCTTAGTACTTTCTGCTTACTTTGTTAGGACTCTAAAACTTATCTAAAAATAATATCTGTTAATTTTAAAAAAAGGTTACACAAGAATGCCTTTTATTTTCTATAGACTAGTACTCAAGAATTGGAAATGTTATCAAATCAACTGCAGCAAAATTGAAAATAATGATGTCAGTACATGTATACAAAACTACTACTTATCATATAAGATGTGAAAAATTTTTATTCATCTCTCCATTCTTCTAATTAGTGTAAAGACTTTGTTATTCATGGGCCATTGACAACCTTAAAATTGCCCTCCAGAGTCGCATGTCTTAAACTTATTTGATCCCAAAAGTTTTTAAATTGTGATGTATTGACAGAACCCCAACAGGGACTCATTAATCTACAAGTGTTTCATATGCCTTAAACATTAAAAATATCACCATTGTGTGCTAAAAGTACAAAACTAGACAGTGCAAATGAGCAGATGGTCAACCTCAGTCTTCCAGCACCCAGGTTGGTGAATGCTGTGGATGCTTTAGCATACTGATCAAATGGCATATATCATGTGCTCTTTTTTTAACTTCCTAATACTCTTGAGAATTTTTCTTAAAGTTAGATTCTAGCATAAGAATAAAAACAAATATATACATATCTTAAATTTTTTCTTACATTAAAAAGATACATCTGGAAGGAAAGGAATTGTCAGTATTTTTGCATAGAACACTTACTAACATCTTGAAACACTCATGTTCTATAGAGCAGGGTTTCGAAAATTCTGCACTAGGTGATGAACTCTCTTCAGAATGAAGGAGGAATGTTCTGTTGGAAGACCCCAGGTGAACAAGCAGTATTTTCTTCCATCCTGGCAAACACTGATGAGAATCCTAACAGTGAATTTGCTGAGCTATAGTGTCATTTCTTCTCTTAAGAGATGCTGCTGGAAACGGGACATATTATATTCCTTCAAAAGCTCGTGGTCTCTTGATGTACATATGTATGCTGAGTATGTTAGGGCTGGCAGAAATGATTAAAAACCTTCTTGAAAATGGGATAGCCTCTTCAAGAAATGATAAATATTAAATTCATAAGCCAGTATTCCATTTATGGTTTAGTTTGATATATAGGACTCTCAGGATCTCTAACCTGATCTATCAGTGATTTCCTTCCTCTCTTTATACAACCATCCTGGAGGGTATATTTTCTACATAAAGAAATGAGAAAAGAACTACTTCATATCTCTACAGCGGGTATCATATTTATTTTCATCTGTATTGTATGTAGAATTAATTTGATTTTTTTTAATTGGATTTTTTTTGAGAATTTTTTATTGTTATGTTAATCACCATACATTACATCATTAGTTTTTGATGTAGTGTTCCATGATTCAATGTTTGTGCATAACACCCAGTGCTCCATGCAGAACATGCCCTCTTTAATATGCATCACCAGGCTAACCCATCCTCCCACCCCCTCCCCTCTAGAACCCTCAGTTTGTTTTTCAGAGTCCATCGTCTCTCATGGTTCGTCTACCCCTCCGATTTCCCCCGCTTCATTCTTCCCCTCCTGCTATCTTCTTCTTTTTTTTTTCTTAACATATATTGCATTATTTGTTTCAGAGGTACAGTCTTGCACAATTCACAGCGCTCACCATAGCACATACCCTCCCCAATGTCTATCACTCAGCCACCCCATCCCTCCCACCCCACCTCCCACTCCAGCAACCCGCAGTTTGTTTCCTGACATTAAGAATTCCAGAGAAAGACATGTATCATATGACATCACTGATAGAATTAATTTGATTTAAATGTTCAATTAATGCAAAAAGCATAAAACATTTTCATAATTGTCAGTGTTAGATGCCAGAGACCAAGTGGAATAACAAAGAGTATTGTGACCACAGATCATTCATGGAGACAGAATGTCATTGAGTGATGCACATTCACCATAATCCAGGCTTTGTATATCCATGTCCTCTAATGCATTGATTTTCTTTTAATAGAGG
The DNA here is from genome assembly GCF_054177405.1 of Leptonychotes weddellii. Classification (NCBI taxonomy): domain Eukaryota; kingdom Metazoa; phylum Chordata; class Mammalia; order Carnivora; family Phocidae; genus Leptonychotes; species Leptonychotes weddellii. The sequence continues at coordinate 53,631,475 of NC_138376.1, forward strand.
TTCAGTTACTGAGAGAAGGACTAAAAAGCTATTTTCTCATTGTGTATTTCAATGTTGCGGCTTTGGTATATAAACATGGTGCTATTGATACAATAAAAATTTGTATAAAAAATGCCTGTGGACAAGGGCACCTGGGTGGCTCAGTTGGTTAAGCACTCTGATTTTTGCTCAGATCATGATCTCAGGGTCCTGGGATGGAGCCCCATGTCCAGCTCTGCCGGGAGTCCGCTTGTCCCTCTCCCTCTGCCCCTCCCCCAGCTTGTGAACACATACACTCTCTCTCTCTCAAATAAATAAATAAAATCTTTTAAAAAATTTATCTGTGGACAAAAAAATGTAAATTTGCACTGTGGATACAAAAGAAAATAATCTAATAGAGGTTCTTTTTGAAGTAGAACACTGACTCAGAAATTTCCTTGATTTTTATTTTCCATTGCAGACATAAGCTTAGTTCAGTTTCTTTCTATGGTTTAATCATATATTATTGGATATCTAAAAATATCATTAACTTAACAATACAATCCTTCAACAAATACCAGTGTACTAAAGAAAAGCACAAGATAGAGAATAAGAGCATAACTGTGACAAAAAATTCTACAGCACCATGTCAGTGGAAATATAGAGAAAGAAGTAACAAAGTGAAAGCATGAACAACATACTGTGGAAACAATCAGATATTTGCTGTGCCATCTATTGTATGAATCATACTTTTTTTTGAAATATAAAAACTACACATATTGTATCTTATGTTTCCAAAACTAAAACAAATGAATGTGCTTTAATCTGAGAATGAAAAGGTAGTGGCTGTGATAGCTCACATTTCAGAAAGTATCAGATAATTCTAATTTTTGGAGAGGCTCGACATGGTATTATCTCTCTGTTTATTTTTGAATATTGTAAATTCTTCCTCTGAATGGAGAGGATAATGTATAGAACTTGAAGTTTCTTCTGTGTAACTTATCTTGAGAAGCCTGTTCAGTTAGTTGCTATATCTCATTTTTCAAGCAATTTACTGACCCTGAGGAGCAATTAAGAAAGACCTCTTCCTGGCTGCTTTGCTAAATGTTCTTAGTGCCATCTGCTGCATGCTTCCGGCTACTGTAGGGGGAAACTACTGTAGTTAGTAGGAGTTTATGAATCTTAGAAAGAGCTGACGTCATATTTATCAATTTGCAATCCATGTGTGGAAAGAAAACACACTGGAGTAGCATTCTCATATGGAAAACTCTTTTGAAACTATCTTAGAAATAGTTAACAATAATTCGCTTTGTGATTCTTACACTAAATATTTATCTAATGTACTCTATTTCCTCTCTTTAAAAAGTCTTTGTGTAATAATTTCACCTGATACCTATCAGTAACATCAGCTTCAGCTCTTCTAAAGTGAAGCTATTAATATCTTTCAGCTTGCTCCTTAGAAAAGGAATGAATCGGGCGCCTGGGTGGCTCAGATGGTTAAGCATCTGCCTTCGACTCAGGTCATGATCCCAGGGTCCTGGGATCGAGTCCCACATCGGGCTCCCCGCTCAGCGGGGAGCCTGCTTCTCCCTCTGACCCTCTCCCCTCTCATGCTGTTTCTCTCTCGCTCACTCTCTAAAAAATAAATAAAATCTTTAAAAAAAAAAAAGGAATGAATCTATTGTATTCGGAAGCAGCAAAAACAATTTGATGGCACTAATAAAGTTTATTGGGTGTATTTTTTCTATTAAAGGGCTTATTTTTGAGCAAAAAAATAAATAGGGAGATATAGAAAGGCATTTAAAAAAATAGATGATCTCATTATTCTGAAAAGCATTTACAAAGATACATGTTGATAGCTAACTACTACCTAAGTGTAGAGAAAAATCTGCTTGTGATTATGTCATTTTGTGGAATAGTTAAGTATCCAGGTATGCAACCCTATGATTCCTTAACCAACAATGCCATTTGGAAATGTAGTCTGTAACTCTTCTGAAGACTGATGCATATCATATAACCATATCCCTTTCATATTTTATTTCCTAACTTAGATTGTCTTTTTCTGGAATAAAATTCATTAAAATGTAAGATCTGGTGTGTGTTAAGGTGGCTACCAGTGAAGACCAAGCTCTTGAGTCTATTCTGGTTCTGATTTGTCCTCTTGTTCTAATTCTGAAGGTCCTGAATGTCCTTAGGGTTCAAAGAAGTATTCTGCCTAGAGTGACTCATTATTATTATTATTATTATTATTATTTCACACTCGCTGTGCAACATGCTCCGTTAAGATAATTACATGGTTTAATCCTTAACGGTTGAATTTATTACCTAAAATATATGGATATAAAATACCCAAAGAGGATGGCCAGTCCTTATCTTTTAAACTATCTACCTGCAACAGTTACTCTTAGCAATCCCTTGGGCAGATTTTTTCTTTTGTGCCAAAGAATCAAACCTTTCTTGCACCCTCTCTACAGACCATCCTTATCTGGCAGATAATTAAGTCAAGAATCCTATTCCCTATAGTGTTTTAAGATGTTAGCCTCCTAAAAAGTACACAAGCCATTATCTCAATATTGGAAATGAAGCAGACTCTGTAATAATGCAAAACATGTTTAATTATGTATAAAGCAAATCACAGTTGCAAAATGATGAAGAAATTAGAAGTATTAGAGTGAAAGACTGCATGGACAAATATGATCAGAGGCCCTGCAAGGTAATAACGAACATACTGCAAAAATACTTAGATTGTCAGGACTCTTGAAAGAAAATGTCAGTTATTATTTCTGAAAGCCAATTAACTGGAGTTGATCAAAATCTTTCCTAATCACAGTGAAAATAATATTTAGATTTTCTTTTTTAGTCACTAAAATAAATGTTGTTTTGTATACAAAGAGGCAGAAATTCATAGTGTTTAATGCAAGCTTCGGTGTACTCCTTAGGAATTTTTGTCACATACACCCTAAGGTGGGAAAAGAGTACTTGTTTGCCAAGAATGCCTAGAATATCTGCTTTATTTCTTTCTAAGACACCCTATTTGGGGTTAGTAAATAAAGCCATGAGATAGCTACTGTATTCTATCTGTCCTCAGTCTCCCCTTTCATGTTCTATCCAGTACCCAAGTTTTTATGCTCTCCTGATGCCCCTTCTCCTAGGTCCAAGTAATCTGATAAAGCCCATTCTCTCCACACTGTGGTGACATGGGAGATTATACATCCATAAGAAGCAACCATATAGGCAGGGTAGTACCTTCAAAACACCTGCATGTCAGAGTAACCCTTACCATAGCTATAGCTATGATGGGCCAGTTTTGCTTACCTGTCATGGTTGGAAAGTGTGTACTGCACCCTATGTATTCAAGTCTTTTCATTTGACATCATTTAACCCATAATTTCTCAAAAGAAAGTAGTAGTAAAACTGGCATTTGAGCCTAGTCCACTGGGCTCCAAAATATAGTTCTTTTTCAGAGAACTACACCAACAAATACCAAAAGAGCTATATAAAAAGCAGAGTTAGACCCAGGACATCTCATGGGTTTTTGCCAGCGATCTAGCCTATGCTGTTCAGAGACTTGGTCGAGAGTAAAAATCCAACATTTAGTCTTATTTTTCCACCTGTAGTTTGACTTAGTTCTTTAAAGATACCCCTTAACTCAGTCACCTGACATGTTTAACATTTAGTCTAACTCATGGAGTATGTTACCTAAAAATATCTTCTGTTATCCCTCTCTAGGCCCGGTTTTCACACTTAGTTCAGTCTCTCTTGCCTGCTCCTTCCCCATTTGCCTTCCCTTTTGGATTAACACACATTCTCCACTACACCAACTTCTCTCTTTTCTACCTTTTAGGAGAGAGATTTCTCGAAACATTCCAGAGAAGACAGAAAAGGCCTGGAAATTAATTTAGCAAAACAAATGAGGCGAATATAAGAGAAAATTTGCAGGAATAGCTTGGAATAATAAGACAGATAAAAATTGGGGATTTACTGTGCTGGAAGAATGGAACAGGCCATTTCTAGGTAATAGTGGCTCAACAAAACAAAAAGCCTCTTGAAAACCAACACTTGAAAGTTTAGAATCAGTTTGCTTCTGAGACAGCCTTTTTTAGGGTTTTATCAAGCATAAAATGTTCAGTATCTTTCAGTAGAAATATGAAAAGGCACTCCTAAGGCCCTCTCAGATTCATGCTTTGTTCAAAGCCTAAACATTAAACTTCAGTTCTATCCCCTAACAAGAACATACACTCAGCTCTCCCCTGGAGATTTGCAGGAATGAGGCTAGCCCTGAGGAGACAAGTGGGTAATCTCAAATTCCTCTGTGACTCTGTAGTGGGGTAAACATTCTCTGCCCACTGAAAGACGTTTAAACAGTCATGTGACCACCTGCATATTTTTTTAAATTTATTTATTGTACTGAATATTACTTTAGGATGCTATAATTGACTTTGATTCCCTTTACCATTCATTTTTCTGATTGTAATATTCATTCTCTATTTTGCTGAATAAATTGGACCAGATTAATTTCCATGGTATAAGAAATGGTATAGTGTAGGAAAATATTCTTTTCGATTTGTTACCTGATAACACTATAGAGTTGACCCTTAAACAGTATGGAGGGATTAGAAGTATAACAATAACGTAAGCAGTATATTGACACATATTTTATATGTTCTATGAATTACATACTGTATTCTTACAATAAAGTAAGCTAAAGAAAATAAAATGTTATTAAGAAAATCATAAGAGAAAATACATTTATAGAACTCCACTATAAAAATATAAAAAAATATTTAAAAATCCACATATAAGTGGACCTGCACAGTTCAAACCTATATTGTTCAAGGGTCAACTCTACAAGCCAATATAACCACTGAAAGTTTAGTATTAAAAAGGTGACTGTAATCAGCTTTTTAAAATTCCTAATTAATGATGCCTAAAAAATATAAGGAATGTTTCCAGATGAACATGGCTATGGAAGTCAGCATTAACCTCCTTCTCCTATTGGGAAACATAGAAAAGCAACAAAAACCTAAAATCTACATTTTTAGTGAAACTGGAAGACAGATATATTCCTGACTCAATACATGTAAGGCTGGAAAAGAAAAAATGTTTTGTTTTGTTTTTTACATTATTACCAGCAGCGTATGAGAGTTCTATTTCTTCCGCATTTTCACCAACACATGGTATGGTCAATCTTTTTAATTTTAACCATTTGAACAGGTGTGTGGTTATATTTTGTTGTGATCTTAATTTGTATTTACCTAATGACTAGTGAGGGTAAACACCTTTGCATGTGCTTATTTGCTGTCAGATTATCTTTGGTGAAGTGTCTTCTAAAAGATTCTGCTGATATTAAAATTGAGTTGTTTTTTGTATTATTGTGTTTTGAGAATTCAAATTTTGCCAGTTGAATGGTGGGCAATGAGGGGTAGTATTTTTATTTCATAATGATTTTAACTGGCATTTCCTTGGTTAAAAATGAAGTTAAGAACTTTTACAAAGGTTTATTGGCCTTTCAGACTCCTTTTTTGGGGGAAGTTTCTATTTACCTATTTTGCCCACTCTTTTGTATTGGATTTTCTTGCTTCTTATTGATTTATATGAGCTCATTGTATTTTCTTGCTTCTTATTGATTTATATGAGCTCATTGTATGCTTATGGATATGAGTCCTTTATCTGTTAGCAAACGTCTTTTCTCTGGCTTGTCTTTTAATCATTATTTATAGTACCTTTTGATGAACAAAATTCATAATTCTAACATAGTCATACTGATCTTTTCCTTTATGGTTTGTGCTTTTTCTGTCTTATTTGAGAAACATTTCCCTTCCCAGATGTCATGAATATATTATGCAAACTTAGTTCCAGTAGCTTTAGCATTGTGCCTGTCCCATTGGGTGCCTCATCCACCTGTGAACAGTGTAAGATAGAGATCCACATTAATTTTTTTCCACATAGATACTTAATTATCACTGTGTTGTTTAAAGGCATCCTTTCCCACTGCTCTCCACTGCTTAATCCAATGTCTGTACATGCATGATTCTGCTTGTAGGGTCTCTCTTCTGCCCCATTGAACTCTCTTAACTATTCCACACTGTTACTAGGTCTTAATAATCTGGTTGAGATATCTGATAACTTGTCATGTTTCACACACTAACATATCTACCACTCTGTTTGCTTCTTATTCCTTTATGCATCTTAAATCTCTCATCTGGAGTCATTTTTATTCTTATTAAACCCATCCTTTAGGATTTATTTTAATATAGTTTTATAGGTGTGGAACACTCAATTTTTTTTAAACTGAAGGTATCTTTATTTTACCTTCATTTTACAGGATACCTTCTCTGGCTATCTATCTTAAAACCCTGGAGATATTATTCTACTGACTCCTAGCATCTTTGGTTGCTGTTAAGGGGCAAGCTGCCAGTCAAGCTGCTGTTCCTTTGGAAGTAATTTTCCATTGCTTTCTCCTCTTGTGTTTCACATTTTCTCCTTGCCTTAGGTATTCTACATTTTCATTATTATGTGTCAAGATGTGTGTTTCTTTTTCTAATTCAAATTTTGTTGAAATAATTGTAGACTCACATGCAGTTGTAAGAAATAATACAGAAATCTCATGTACGCTTTCCCTAGTTCTCCCCAATGTTAAAATTTTATGAAACTGTAATACATATCAAAACCAGGAGATTAACACTTGAACAGTTCTCTGATCTTATTCAGATCTCTCCAGTTCTACTTGTGCTTGTGTGTGTGTGTGTTTAGTTTTATACAATTTTATATCCTATGCTAGTTTGTGTGTCCCTTACCCCAGTCGAGATAAAAAATAGTCCCAATACCACAAGGATCCTTCTTGTTGACTTTTTATAACCACACCCATCTCCCTCTGCAGCCTCTTGGGTCTGGAGGGACAAACTAGAAAAATCAATTCCTACCTGTGTTATTTTAAATCTTTGCAATCTATGTTCTATGTCTCTTAGTGCATCATTTCCATTTTCCATCTTTTTGTCCCTTCAGGCTGGATTGTGGAAAATTTATTCTAACCTATCCTCTAGCTCACTCATTTTCTTTTCAGCTATTTCTAGTCAGTTGGCAAATCTTTCCACTGAGTTCTTAATTTTTGTTAGAGTTTTAGGATGAGAAGATTGATTTGATTTTTCTTAAATCAGTATAATTTTAAAAATAATTTTATGTGCCTTAAGCCTGTTATTTTTTATTTTTTTAGCTTTTAAATATAAGTTGTCTTTTAGTATGTGTCTTTTAATTTAAATATTTGAATGCTTTATGATGTCTTTCTACCATTTACTTTTTTCTGCTGGTTCTGATTTATGGTATTTTCTTTTCTAATCATTGTAGTTGAAAACAATTAGTTGCAGAAATAATTTGAGGCCTCAGAAGAGAATTTTTATTTGCTTTTGCTGGGGTGGGAGGGGCACTACAAAAGTGTAATCAGCTGAAGCTACATGTTCAAGTAAGGGCTTCTTTGCTTCTCTCTCATCCTTTCTCTGAGAGTATAGCTCTTTTCAGACTCTGCAGTGGGTAGGAAATGATTTTTGAAGTCTGTCCTTTAGCCCCAGGAGGTTGCCAAAACCACAGCTCAGTTTCACAGCTATTTCTTTGAATAGACAAATACCCTCTAGGCAAAAGTAGCTTTTAGTGTTGGGCTTAGTCTGAATTTTCAGTTTATCCCTGATTTTGGCCAGGTAACTCTTCACTATTTTATTAACTCCTATATGTTTTTAGAAATTTTTGAAACCTTTTATCTGGCTTTTTTTAGTTATTTCAGGGTGCTGAGGACCCACTAAATATCATTCTACACTTTTTGAAAGTTTGAATCATGTCAATGTAGTATCAACTTAGAAATTATACACACACACACACACACACACACACAAATACATATTATAGAAGGATTCCAAAGATGCACTTGTGGGAGTAGGAAAATTTGGGAGAATTTTATCACAGCTATCCATGCCATAATACTCTGTAAAATCAGCTGCACAACCAGGGAGTCTGTGTTTTGTTATTTACTTTTGAGGTTTTAAAAAAAGATGTACAGATTGCCAAAACTCCTTGGCACAAATACAACTAAAACACAGAATGAAGCGTGGGGGTAAAGGAGAGTAGACTTATTTTCCATATTAATCACATAAGTTCGTTTACTAGTGAAAGTTTTTAAGGCAATTGAATTTAAAATAATGTATCAGTTGGGATTTTGTTTGGCTTTCATTTTTTAGTTTTAAAAGCTAAATTAGCTAAAAAGAAAGATGATAACTGGTACTGTTACATTCAGTTTGTCTTCAGTAGCCTTGGAGGTTTTGGAAAAGTCACTAAATGAGTCTATGAAGATAAGAGAGTAAGAGGGGGAATCCTGCACAAGAAAGCTCATGCCTTAATCTCTAATTAATTGAAGGCACATCTCTCAGCAACTACAAAAAGCAATAACTAAGTGCTTCTACACATTGGCTCCTTGGTCAGCAGTATGCCTTAAGCAAAGAGTTACAGATTATAAACTCCTTGAAGTGGGGAACTATTCAGATAACACTAATGAGGAGAGATATAAAGACCCACATAAAATTGAGGGAAAAAACCTGAAGAGTATATACTTGGCATAGATGTTCCTATTTAAAATCCTGTAAAATAAAGTAGCAATAGTTGGTACTTCGTAATGTTGACTGAAAACAGTAAGATATTTTCACATAAAAGAACTATAATTTAAATTAAGACAAAAGATCATGTGGAATATCTATAAATAAATCCCATTTAACATTGTCTTTAAGTGCATCCTACTTAACCTTAGTTAAAGTATCCTCAGACAACAAATTCACTCAAAGATCAGGCTGTCCTTTACCTCAAGATATTTTTGTCTCTCTACCTAGAACAATCTTAAGAAGGTCAAGAATAGTAAAGATCTGTGAGCTATCATTATCCTCCTCTTCATCTGTTTTTCCTACCAAAAATGGTTTAGTAATGTCAGAGGGGCTCTACATTGAAAAAAAAAGATACTTAAGAAGTTGTATCAGGATTGACTTATTTAGAATCAGATCTACTCTGGGATGTTCTCAGGTTAACACTAATGTCTCACACAAAATGAACTATTAGAAGTTTTCCAGATTGGGATGCCTGGATGGTGCAGTCATTTAAGCATCTGACTCTTGGTTTTGGGTCAGGTTGTGATCTCCAGGTCCTAGGAGTGAACCCTGCATAGGGCTCCGTGCTCTAAGGCACAGTCTACCTCAGATTCTCTCTCCCTCTCCTTTAGCCCTCCTGCTCATGCTCTCTCTCTCTATCTCTCTCTAAGATAAATAAATCAATCTTAAAAAAAAAAATTTCTCTGGTGATCACATTATGAACACAGCACTTACTGAAAATAGTTTTTTTAAAAATTATGTAGATACAAAAATACAAATAAAATATGTATAAAGTACAAAAACTAGCAGTGCAATACTTCAACACTTACTTACCCCCTGGTTACAGAAACCCATCTTTACTATCACTTCTTGAATTTGCCTTTTTTCTCCTGAGATTCACCCATGTTGTGTGTGGTTGTAGTTCACTCATTTTCCAGTTGTTTATTGTTCCCTTGTACGAATACCCTGCAATTTATTTTTTCAGCCTGCTAGTAGGTTGTTTTCAGTTTTTTGCTGTTAACAAACAATGCTTCTAATAACATTCTTACAAATATTTCCTGGTATCCATGTGCATGTAGTTTTAAGGAATATAGACAAGGGTGGAATTTGTAGGTCATAGGATTGGTGTATCTTCAATTCAATTGAAAAATGTCAAATATTTTTGAAGTGTGTTCCCATTTACACTTCCACCAAAAGTACACAGTGGTCTGTGGCTCCATGCATTAGGCAAAAATACCATGTTCTCGGGCGCCTGGGTGGCTCAGTTGGTTAAGCGACTGCCTTCGGCTCAGGTCATGATCCTGGACTCCCAGGATCGAGTCCCGCATCCGGCTCCCCGCTCAGCGGGGAGTCTGCTTCTCCCTCTGGCCCTCCCCCTCTCATGTGCTCTCTCTCTCTCTCAAATAAATAAATAAAATCTTTAAAAAAAAATACCATGTTCTCATATTTAAAATTTTTTGCCAATGTAGTGGGTATGAATTAACTTCTCATAATGGGCTTAGCCATTCCTCTGATTTTTAATGAGATTGAACATCTTATATATTTTCTGACTTTCTGTTTTTCTCAAGTGAAATGACTCTACACTATTTCTTTTTCCTTTTGGCCCATTTTATTGGATTGTCTTTTTCCTGTTGGTTTGTGTGATTTCTTTATATATCCTGAACTCTTAATTCTTTGTCAGTTACATATATTGCAAATTTCTTCCAAATTTGGTTTGTCTTTTTATTTAAGTTGTGGGTATTCTGAGCAGAAGTCCTTTTTTTCAGTGTCCCATTAGTATATACTTTGGGTCATGTTTTAGAAAGCTATCTCTATGCTGTGGGCATAAAGATATTCTCCATCATTACATCAATTGGAAATTATTTTTGTGTTTGTGTTTAGGCCCAATTTCATATTTCCCCATAGTTATCCCAATGCCTTTTATTTAAAAGTCCCTTTATCACCTTTAATATGAAATGCCAACGCATCATCAGTCAAGTTTATATGTTTCATTCTATTTCTGGGCTCTCTTTTGTTTTGTTGACTGTCTTGATTATTATAGTTTTATAATTATTCTTTACAATTTATTTCAGTAAGGCAAGTTTATTCTTTTCAGGAATGCCTTAGCTATTTTTGGACCCTTTGCTCTTCAATATAAATTTTAGAATAAGTTGGTTTGTTAAGTCCCATAACAAAATAAAAAGCACACAAACAAAAAACAAGTTTCATCAGAATTTTTATTAGAATTACGTTGAATATACAGATTAACTAAAGGGAAAGCTGATGTTTTTTAAATTATATCTTCCAACTTATAAATATGGCATTTCTCTCCATTTATTTAGGTCTTAATGCCATTCAGTTAAGTTTTATAATTTTCCCCGTGAGTGTCTTGAATATTTTTTGTTAATTTTTTAAGTTTTTTTTTAATTCCAGTTACTTAACATACAGTGCACAGTTTCAAGTGCACAATATAGCGATTCAACACCTCCATACAACACCCTGTCTTACAAATTCCTTAATAATTTATTCTTAGGTTTTAATTTTTAAAATTTCATGTAAGTGTTGTTTGATTCCATTTTCTAACTCTTTTTGCTAATGTATAGAAATATGCTTGAAGGTTTTCATTGATTGTGTCCAGCAGCCTTGCTAAATTTGCTAAATGATTCTCCAAAGATTTTTTCATTAAAAAAAACTATACCATCTGTAAGAAATAAGAAACTCATTTTTCCTTTTTAAACTTCATACCTTTTCTTTTCTTCCCTTGCTGCCTAGCTAAAAGGCAACTATGGTGATAGCAGGAACCCTTGTCTCTCTCTTACCTTGAAAACTTCCAAAGTTTTATCGTTAGGTATCATTGTTCTCAGGCTTTTAACAGTATCTTCTTCAATTAGGAAAATTTTTTGCTTTCAGTTCTTAGTTTGATAAGCATTTTAACACGAAGAGAAATTTAATTTTATCAATTCCTTTATCTGCATCCATTCAGATGATTGTCTATTTCTCCTTAATTTGTAAATATGGTATATTATTGAAATTCATTTTCTTTTAAGCCACCTTATATTCCTGAATAAACATACATTTGTCAGGTGTTAAGATTTTAAACATCTATGTTCACAGGTTAGTTTGGTCCATAGTTTTCTTATACTGTCCTTTCAGAGTTTGAAATCAAGGTAGGAGAGCTACATAAAATTAACTGGGATTATTTCATTTCCATACTTAAGAAGAGTTTGTGTAGGACTGAAATTAATTCATCTATTAAATGTTTGCTGGAAAATAGGAGTAAGGTATTGAGCCTTTGGGGGAACATACATTGGAGAGATTTTAAACTACTGGTTCCATTTCTTTTTTTTTTTTAAGATTTTATTTATTTATTTGACAGAGAGAGACACAGCGAGAGAGGGAACACAAGCAGGGGGAGTGGAAAAAGGAGAAGCAGGCTTCCCGCTGAGCAGGGAGCCTGATCCGGGGCTCGATCCCAGAACCCTGGGATCATGACCTGAGCCGAAGGCAGACGCTTAACGACTGAGCCACCCAGGCGCCCCACTCCATTTCTTAATAGTGAAAATTTTATTATTTTCTCCCTGTTTTTCCTTAAGTTAGTTAAATTTATATTTTTCTAAGAATTTGGTCATTTTATCTAACATTTAAAATTTTTGCATAATATTTGAATATTCCCTTTTTATCATTTAAACTACACCTAATGCCAGGGCACCTGGGTGACAGTCTGGTAAGCATCCTACCTTTGGTTTCAGCTCAGGTCATGATCTCATGGGTCTTGAGATTGAGCCCCACATTGGGCTCTGCACTCAGCACAGAGTCTGCTTGAGATTCTCTGTCTCTCTTTTATTTATTTATTTGACAGAGAGAGCACAAGCAGGGGGAGCAGCAGAGGGAGAGGGAGAAGCAGGCTCCCCACTGAGCAGGGAACCTGAGATCATGACCTGAGCTGAAGGCAGATGCCTAACTGACTGAGCCACCCAGAAACCCCTAAATAAGTGAAATAAAAATAAACTACAGATAATGTCTAGTTTTGCCTTCCTTTCATTACTCATATTATTTTTCACCTCTTACCAGAGTTTGTCTGTTTTGCTATTCATTTCAAACAATCCATTTTTAACTCTGGATTATCTCTCTTGTATGTCTGCTTTCTTTCCATTGGTTTTCTCTTATTTCCTGCCTTTCTGTTTTTGGGGGGTGAATTCAGATTTTTGTTTGTCTAATTTCTTAAACTTATTCACTTTGAGACTTTTTATTTTCTAACATATTGCCTTAAAGCTCTCTCTCTCTCTCTCTTTTTTTTTTTTCTAAGAACCACATTAGCTTTATCACCTAAGTTTGATATGAACATTTTCATTGTCATTCACTTCTCAGGCCTTTCTAATTTTCATTATGATTTCTTCTTTGACCTCCATGTTTTTTGGAAATGTTTAATTTCCAGAAGTATGAGTTTTGTCTTATCTTTTTATTAATTATTTCTAACTTAATATCATTTTGGTCAGAGCACATGTTACACATGACACTAGTTATTTAAAGTTTGGTGAACCTTGTTCTATGGCAACAATATGTGGTTAATTTTGTAAAAGTTTTAAGTACCCTTCAACAGAATGAGCACTGCACAATTGATCCACTGGGTTAGGCTTGTTACTTGTGTAAATTCAGATCTATATTCTCACAGATTTGATGTGCCTGATCTCTGTGTCATGAGAAAATTTGTTAAAATATTTCAACTTGATGGTGTGTCTTTTCATCCTTTTCATTTCATGCATCTATATACAAAGATTATATTATTAAGTAGATCTATAGAAATTAAAATTCCTTTTTTTAAAGATTTTTATTTATTAGAGAGAGAGAGAGCGAGCATGAGCAGGGAGGAGGGGCAGAGGGAGAAGAAGAAGCAGGCTGTCTGCTGAGCAGGGAGCCCAACATGGGACTTGCTCCCAGGACCCTGAGATCATGACCTGAGCCAAAGGCAGACACTTAACTGACTGAGCCACCCAGGTGCCCCAAATTAAAATTCTTAAATTTGCTTTTAAATTGAAACTTTTCTCCACTTCATAATTATCCTTTTTATCTCTATTAATGTTGTCCTGAAATATATTTTGTCCGATTTTTTCATAGTTATAGCATTCTTCTTTTAACTATCATTTGTCCAGTGTATCTTTATTCCAAACTTCCATTTTCAAACTGTATCCTGAGGTTTTTTTTGGTGGGTCTTTTATTTTTTAATAAAGACTAAAAATCCTTGTCTTTTAAATGGATCTTTATTTGTATTTTTTCTTTTATATCCCTGCAAATAAAATTTGCAAACAATAATAATGCAGAAACTGAAGTCAGTTTCCCCAAACAACACTAAAACACTCTAAAACTCGTATGTGACAAAGCAACAAAGATTAAGATTTCTGCATTATATAGAATATTTCAAACCCAGCTTATCAAAGTATTTAGTGCTTAATGGATATTTTTTAGTATATTGTATGTACTATGTATTCTATGCAGTATTGAATGCAAATTGTCTTGTATGTTTGATATCAAATATGTACTGTTATATAACTAAACAAATAAATCATTTTTTAAAATATGGCATAGATACTACATAAATTGGATCTAGGTGTTAGTGCCCCTAAGTGTCTGGCAGAGTCAAACACAGAAGCTAAACCCTCAGGAAAATAGCATTAGCAAGAGATAAGATATTATCAGGAAAACAGCTAAGATGCTTCTGCAAGAACTGTAAAATCTCTTTCCTGAACATACCCAGAACTTAACATTTTTGCTGGTACATAATGTGGATATATCATAATTGACTTCAGATAATAATTTTTCTATAAAACATACGTACATCATTATTGCAAATATCTAAATTTGAGAGCTCAGACGTGAAAGAATATCTCTATTTGGAATAATTTCTACTATTCTCTTTGTGTGCTTTCTATTTGTCCCACCTTATCTGTTTCTTGTTTACCTTTTTAAAATATTGATTGGATGTTTTTTCTTCACTCATTTTTCTCTACAGATTTGAAAGTTAAGTATTCTGTATCTTTTCTTTTATTGGTTACTTTAACATTTCCAGGTGCCTACTTATCAAAATCTTAAATTACAATTTCACTCCTTTTAAACAATGATCTTATTAAACCTTTAAATCTGATCATGACCTTCCTGACATATATGTAATTTTTATTGGATATCAGTGTTCTACCCTGTTTTAAACCCCCAAAAAAGTATTGTTTTGTGCACTCAATGTTGTTTATATTAACCCACATATTTACCACTTTCTTTTTTCTTTAATCCCTTTTGCATCTTCCACGTGGAATTGGTTTCCTTTATGCCTGGAGTACATCTGTTGAATTGTTTTAGAAGAGTATCTTTTGACACAGACTCTTTCACTTTTCCTCATCTGACAATATTTTTTTTCTTTTTTTCATTCTTCAAAGTTATTTTTGCTAAGTGTTTAATTCTAGATTGATAGACATATTCTCTCACCACACTGAAATATCCCACTGTTTTCTGGCTTCCATTGTTGTTCCCGAGAAACCAATTGTCAACCTAATTATATTTCCTTTCCTTCTAGTAGTTTTTAAGATTTTTCTGGTAGTCTGTGGCATCCTGTACTTTGAGCTAGATAATCTAGGTGTTTTTATTTTATATTTATTCTGCCTTGCATTTATGAATCTGTAATTGATATTTTTCATCAGATCAGAAAATTTCTTTCTTTTTCTCTTCAAATATTGCCTCTACCTCATTCTTTCTCCTCTATTCCTAGAACTCCAATTATTTGAATTGTATCAGATTTTTGCACTCTGTTTTTCCTGTCTCTTTTTTACTCTGGTGTTCATTCATATTGTACTGTTTCCTCCTGTATTTGTGATTTTGACAGTGAGCTCCCATTCTTTGGAATGTCATCTGTAGTATTCATTGAAACCTCACTTGCTAGTGGATAGCATTTTTGCCTTTGTGTCTTCCAAGTTCCTGAGGAAATTAACAACTTGGGACATCTTTAAATGAAAGTACTACTAATAGCCTTTTTGAACTACCTAGATGATATGACTTTAGTTTGCAAATGCTTCTGAACTGATTTGTTAAAATTACTGGGAAAACCTCCTTTCCCATAAACCCATTGCCAATCTTTAAGACAGGTAATTTTTCTTCTTGTCTTCTTCCAGTTAGTCCTTTAATTGGGGATTTAGTCCATTGAGATTCTATGCTGGGAGAATCATCTATTAAACCTCCCACCATGAGGGATGCCTGGGTGGCTTAGTCAGTTAAGCATCTGCCTGCCTTTGGCTCAGGTCATGATCTCAGGGTCCTGGGATCGAGCCCTGCAATGGGCTCCTTGCTCAGTGGGGAGCCTGCTTCTCCCTCTGTGTGCCGCTCCCCCTGGTTGTGCTCTCTCTTTGACGAATAAATAAAATCTTAAACATAAATAAATAAATAAACCTCCTACCTTGAGTGGTTTTGCCTCCTGCCAGTATCTGTCTTCAACTTGTGTCTTCAACACCTGTGAAAATTGAATTTCAAGTTCACTTGAATTTGGCAAATATTTTTAGGATGGTAGCTCCAATTATCTGTCCGAATTTTCATTTTCATTAGTTTTTGCCTTGTAAGGGAAGCTGGATCCACAATGCCAGAAACAGAATACCAGTACTGTGTTCCTTTATTACTTCAGGTTGTGTGTGTGTAAAAATATCTGCTTTCTACTGTTTATTGAAAAGTCAGTAACTATCCAAATTACATAGAATGCCTATGTCTGAAGATAACATTAAAATTCTTGTGTTTCTTTAACTAACATTTTTGATCACCTACATTGTCAATTTGTGTTGTTTCAGTTTAACTTGCATTTGAATCCATGGGAACCCCTGAGGAATTTGTTCTACATAGAGTCTGTGACCCCTAACAGCACGATGTAGTGAGTTTTCCTCCTTCTGGAAAGGAGATGAAATAAAATTCATTTTCTTGTAACCTCTCTCAGAAGACAAAGAACAAATGATGTCATCAAGCTCCCTGTTAAATCTTTCTTTTTGTTTGTTGTATGTTTGTTTATCTTTGAAATAACATTTGCTTGCAATTTATGTTTCTATAAAATGATAGATACAAGCAAGCATTTCAGTGTCCCAAATGAGGTAAGAAATTTGTGTTTGGAGCTCTTGTATAAACTTATATGGAATTAGATAAAGCTTGAATAAACTTATATTGTTATGTAAAGTGTTTATATTTCTAATGCAGTCAAGAGGGAATGTCACAAGGGCCCTCAAATCTGAACCAATTGGCGATTCATTTATTCCCTGACTCTTTTACTACCTCTCTCATGTAGGTCCTGTGGTAGAAGCAGGAAGATATGTTAATTTTTAGGTATAAATAGTTTTGATATTGCTTTAACCTTTTAGAATATTGCTGAGATAGCCATACTTACTTGTTGACATTCCCTGTTATTGCATACATTGAAAGATTTTATTTTAAACGGGAAAATATTTTTCTTAGGAATAACTAGTATCATTTCTCCAGGCATACTAAAGCCTAATATTCTAAATACAGAAGCAAATGGATATAGACCAATGTGTATTACCAAAAGACGGCAAAACTCCCTACCTCAATATCTTCGAAGACTGGTTTTAAAATAATGTCTAAAGCAGGTTTTCTCAACCTTGGAATTTTGGGTAGGATAACCCTGTTGGAACTATCTGTGCATTGTAGGATATTTAGCAGCATCTCTGGTTGTGCAAATCTCAGTTTCGCCAATTCAAGGGCTTTATGGTGACCATAGGCCTTCCTGTCTTGATAAATGTTATCAGGGTATTCCTAACTTCAGCTTGAGAAATAGCATGGGCCATTCCAGGGAGATCAAGGAAGTTTCTGCTACTCCAAATATTCCAGAGAATGTCTAATACATTCCAGAGAATCCTTGTAAAATTCATTCCTTTAAGAATTCAGTCCACAAAGGACTCACAAATCTGGGATCCATGAACTTCAGGTTTTATAAATTGTTTCCGAGTGTCTGTGAACCCTAGAAGTTGTATGCAAAATTATGGGTATGCTTTTCAGACTTTTTCTAAGACTTTAACCAAATTCTCAAACCTCTGTCATCCAGGCAAATTTCAAAATGATAAATTCACAGGTATTCTAGGGTGATGAATTCAACACCTATCATCAGACATCTAAAATACCACATATATTTTAGAGTCAAAAAATTAAAAACCCATTAGCACTTGAATATTGCTGTTAGAAATAGAAAAATATTAAAAATATGTATGTTAAGGTTTCTTTTATTTAATTATGTCTACTAACCTGTAATAAAGTATTATTAAATAACAAATGAATGCATAACACAATATATGATCAGATATGGTTGCTTTCATTTGCTCACAAATAGTTCACCTGAAAGCTATCATCTGCAAAATTTCTTGAAGTGTCACTTCTGGGTTATCTCAGGGTTTACCCATTAAAAACCATATATTTTATTTTTTTACAAGTTCATATTTCTTTTTTTTCCAAGATTTCATTTATTTATTTGACAGAGAGATAGAGAGCACAAGTAGGCAGAGAGGCAGACAGAGGGAGAGGGAGAAGCAGGCTCTCTGCTCAGCAGAGAGCCCAATGCGGGGCTCGATCCCAGGACCCCGGGATCATGACCTGAGCCAAAGGCAGCCTCTTAACCGACTGAGCCACCCAGGCGTCCCTCATATTTCTTTTTTAAAAAAATTTTAAAAATTTGACCTCAGACAATAGAACAAATACGTATTTCTGTAAATCAGGAAGACAACTTCATTGTTTTTTTTTCTTTTCTCTCCTTTTTTTTTTTTTTTTTTTTTTTTTTTACCTTTTGACCCTCTTCATCCATTTCTCCTACCCCCCAACGCCTATGCTTCTGGCAACCACCAATCTGTTCTCTGCATCTATAAATTTGTTTTCTTTTTTTAGATTCCACATGTAGGAAAATCATGTGGTATTTGTCTTTCTCTATCTGACATATTTCAATTAGCATAATGCTCATAAAGTTCATCCATCCATGTTGTCACAAATGACACAATTTTATTTTTTTATGGCTGAATAATATCCCATTTATATATTCTGTCTATGCAGAAGCTTTTTAGTAGGATGTCATCTCATTTTTGCTTTTGTTGCTTTTGCTTTTGGGGTCAGATTCAAAAAATTATCATCAAGACCTATGTCAAGAAGGTTACCACCTATGTTTTCTTCTAGAAGTTTTATGGTTTCAGATTTTATGTTCAAATTTTCAATTCATTTTGAGTTAACTTTTGTGGATGGTGTAAGTTAGTAGTTGAGTTTCATTTTTTTGTTTTGTTTTTTTTAATGAAGTGGGTTTCATTCTCTGCATGTTGCTGCCAGTTTTCCTAACACCATTTATTGAAAAGAGTGTCCTTTCCTCGTTGTATATTCTTGGCTTCTTTGTTGTCAATTGATTGGCCATATATGTGTGGGTTTATTTCTTGGCTCTCTATCCTGTTTTCTTGATCTGTGTTGTCTGTTTTTATGCCAAAACAATACTGTTGAAATTACTATAGCTTTATAATATAGTTTGAAATCAAGGAGTGTAATGCTCTAGCTTTCTCAAGATTGCTTTGGCTATTCAGAGTTTTCTACAGTTCCATACAAATTTTAGGATTATTTATTCTATTTCTTTGAAAAATGCCATTGGAATTTTGATGGGGATTACATTGGACCTGTAGATTGTTTAGGGTAGATGGGCATTTTAACAATGTTGATTCTTCAATCCATGAGCATAGAATATTTTTCCACTTATTTGTGTCTTTTTCAATTTCTTTCATTAATGTCTTATTGCTTTCAATATACAGGTCTTTTATAGCCTTGGTTAAATTTATTTTTAGCTATTTTATTCTTTTTAATTATAAATGGGATTGTTTTCTTTATTGTTCTTTCTGATAGTTTATTGGTGTATAGAAACACAACATATTTTTGTGTATTAATTTTGTATCCTGCAATTTAACTTAATTTGTTTATTAGTTCTAACAGTTTTTGATGGAGTCTTTAGGATTTTCTAATATCATGTCATATGCAAATAGAGTTTTACTTATTCCGTTTCAATCTGGATGCTTTTTATTTATTTTTCTTGCCAAATCAATACTATGTTGAATAAAAGTGGTTAGAATGGGCATCCTTGTCTTGTTCCTGATCTTATAAGAAAGGCTTTCAGCTTTTCACAGTTGAGTATGGGGTAAGCTGTGGGCTTGTCATATATGGCCTTTATTATGTTGAGGAACATTTCCTCTTTACCCACTTTGTTGAGAGTTTTTATCATAAATGGATATTAAATTTCATCAAATGATTTTTCTGCATCTATTGAGTCCTTTTGTCCTTCATTTTGTTAGTGTGGTGTATCACACTGATTGATTTGCCGATGTTGAACCATCTTTGCATCCCTGGAATAAGCACCACTTGATCGTGGTATGTGATCCTTTTAATGTATTGTT
This sequence comes from Leptonychotes weddellii, assembly GCF_054177405.1. NCBI lineage: Eukaryota > Metazoa > Chordata > Mammalia > Carnivora > Phocidae > Leptonychotes > Leptonychotes weddellii. Next base: position 53,651,468 of record NC_138376.1, read on the forward strand.
GAATTTGGCTTGCTAATATTTTGTATGAGAATTTTTTTCATCTGTGTTCATCAGGGATATTGGCCTGTAATTTTCTTTCCTTGTGGCATCCTTGTCTAGTTTTGTTATCAGGGTAATGCTGGCCTTATAAAATGAGTTTGGAAGAGTTCCCTTCTTTTATATTTTTTGGAAGAGTTTGAGAAGGATTGGTATTAATTCTTCTTTGAATTTTTAGAATTCACCAATGATAGAATCCGGTCCTGGACTTTTGTTTATTGGGGACGTTTTTGATTACTGATTCACTCTCCTGATTAGTAATCAGTCTGTTCAGATTTTCTACTTCATCATGATTCAGTCTTGATAGATTGTATGTTTCTAGGAATTTATTCATTTTTTTCTGGGTTGTCCAATTTGTTGGCATATATTTTTTCATAGTAGTCTATTATAATCCTTTGTGTTTCTGTGGTGTCAGTTATAACATCTCCCCTTTCATTTCTGATTTTATTTATTTGAGTCCTCTTTCTTTTTTTCTTGGTGAGCCTAGTTAAACCTTGTCAACTTTATCCTTTCAAAGAACCAGCTCCTAGTTTCTCTATTGTCTTTTTAGTCTCTATTTCATTTATTTCTGCCTTGTTCTTTGTTATTTCCTTCCTTCTAGTAACTTTGGGCTGTGTTTGTTCTTCTTTTTCTAGATCTTTGAGGTGTGAAGTTAGGTTGTTTCCTTTTGCATGGAATATCTTTTTTCATCCCTTCACTTTCAGTCTGTATGCGCCCTTACATCTAAAGTGAGTCTGTTGTAGGCAGCATATAGTTGGGTCTTGTGGGATAAGATATATCCCATTCAGCCATTCTGTGTCTTTGAATTGGAGAATTTAGTCCCTTTACATTTAAATATACTTATTGCCATTTTGTTAACTATTTTTGTCATTCCTCTCTATTCTTTTCTTATTTTGTGCTCTTCCTTTCTGGTTTGATGACTTTCTTTAGTGGTATACTTATAATCTTTTCTGTTTATCCTTTGTGGTTTTACTATAGGTTTTTGCTTTGTGGTTACTGTAAGGCTTACATATAAAAACTAATATTTATAATAACCCACTTTAAGTTGATAACCACTTAAGTTTGATCTTATTCTAAACATTTTTTACTTTCCACCCCTCATGTTTTATGGTTTTGATACCACATTTTACATCTTTTTATCTTGTGTATCCCTTAACTAATTATTTTAATCATAGTTACTTCTAATACTTTTATCTTTTAACCTTCATAGTAGCTTTATAATTGAGTAATCCAATAACTTTACTATATATTTATCTTTCCACTGAGATTTATTATTTCATATGTTTTCTTGTTATTAATTAGCACCCTTTCTTTTCAGCTTAAAGGAGTCCCTTTAACATTTCTTGTAAGACTAATTTAATGGTGATGAACTCCTTTAGTTGTTGCTTGTCAGGAAAACTCTTTATTTATCTCTTCTTCAATTCTGAATGATAATTTTACCTTGTAGAATACTCTTGGTTGGAATTTTTTTCTTTTAGCACTTTGAATATATCATGCCACTCCCTTCTGGCCTGCATAGCTTCTGCTGAAAAATCAGCTAAAAATCTTATGAGGGTTGCCTTGAACATCACAAGTTCATATATCTATCTGCTAAATTTCAGTTAAATGTTAAAAATTTATAAAAGATAATATTTCAGAAAATTAATCAGCTATTATTTTCAAATTGCAGCCTAAATCAAAAATTGAACCTAAGGTAAATCTTGATGTGCATGAATGTTAGTAGTAATAGTAGTTAGTATTTATTGACTACTAACTATGCTAAGGCCTTTACATAAACTCTTTCATTTAATTGTCACAAAAGCCTTCTGATACAGATATTATTATCTCTACTTTAAACATGAAAGAAATGAAGACAGAGAAATTCAGTAACTCAGTGGGAGCCAGGATTCCACAACTTAGAAATTTTTCCTGGGATGCCTGGGTGGCTCAGTCAGTTAAGCATCCTACTCTTGATTTCGGCTCAGGTCATGATCTCAGGGTCATGAGATCAAGCCCCACGTTGGGCTCCATGCTGAGCATGGACCCTGCCTAGGATTCTTTCTCTCCCTCTCTCTCTGCCCCACCCTGCCCTGCTCACACTATCTCACTCGTCAAAAAAAAAAAACAAAAACAAAACTAAGTCCTGAGCAGTTTAAAAGCAATTTATTAGTAATTATTGTTCCATGTTTGATTCTCATCATCCAAAATGATATTGGGTCTTACTGTCCCCTCTTTCTTCCTTATTTTTAATCTTCCTATTCACATCATGGTCTATCTTCTTTCTTAAAACAATTTTCAACTCTGTACGTCTTTTTTTCAATATGCTTCAGTCTTATATAAAAAATAACATGCAAAAACAAAAGCAACAACTTTGAAAACAAACAAGTTTTATTAACCTTATATCATATCTCATCAAAAATTTACACCATAGCAGCAAAAAATGAAAAAACAAAGCAATTTGGTTGCAATCCTACTTTCCCTCTGTTTTTCAGGACACCTGCCTCTCACACAAACTCTTTACTTTGAAGATTTCTATACAAGGTCCAGTGTTTCTTTATACCATTTTGATCCTAACCCTTTCCATGATCCAGAGCGTCCTAGCCACAAAGCTACAGATTTCAGGAGGACTATAAACTCGGGCCTATGAGCTCTGGCTTTCGTTGGCCTCCTCCTTTTGCCCCAAGTGGACCATGAGTCTTACCATTTTGTATCCATGACTCAAAAAGCAGGAAGTGTTACACTCAGTAGTCCAGTAAACAGGACTAGTCTTTTTTTTTTTTTAATTTTAGTTTATTGTTATGTTAGTCAACATCATTAGTTTTTGATGTAGAGTTCCATGATTCATTGTTTGCATATAACACCCAGTGCTCCATTCAATACATGCCCTCTTTAATACCCATCACTGGGCTAACCCATCCCCCCACCCCTTCCCCTCTAAAACCCTCAGTTTGTTTGTCAGAGTCCATAGTCTCTCATGGTTCATTTCCCCCTCCGATTTCCCCCCGTTCATTTTTCCCTTCTTACTATCTTCTTCTTTTTTTTTTTTTTTAGACATATAATGTATTATTTGTTTCAGAGGTACAGGTCTGTGATTCATCAGTCTTATACAATTCACAATGCTCACCATAGCACATACCTTCCCCAATATCCATCACCCAGCCACCCCATCCCTCCCACCCCCCACCCCTCCAGCAATCCTCAGTTTGTTTCCTGAGATTAAGAATTCCTCATATCAGTGAGATCATATGATACTTGTCTTTCTCTGATTGACTTATTTCGCTTAGCAAATACCCTCTAGTTCCAACCACGTCGTCGTAAATCACAAGATTTCGTTGTTTTTTTTTTTTTTTGGCTGCATATATTCCATTGTGTGTGTCTTTATCCATTCATCTGTTGATGGACACCTTGGCTTTTTCCATAGTTTGGCTATTGTGGACATTGCTGCTATAAACATTGGGGTGCTCGTACCCCTTCGGATCACTACATTTGTATCTTTGGGGTAAATACCCAGTAGTGTAATTGCTGGGTTGTAGGGTAGCACGTACCCTTTTGGATCCCTACTTTTGTATCTTTGGGGTAAATACCCAGTAGTGCAATTGCTGGGTCGTATGGTAGCTCTCTTTTCAACTTTTTGAGGAAGCTCCATACTGTTTTCCAGAGTGGCTGTACCAGCTTGCATTCCCAACAACAGTGTAGGAGGGTTCCCCTTTCTCCGCATCCTTGCCAACATCTGTTGTTTCCTGACTTGTTAATTTTAGCCATTCTGACTGGTGTAAGGTGGTATCTCATTGAGGTTTTGATTTGGATTACCCTGATGCCAAGTGATGTTGAGCACTTTTTCATGTGTCTGTTGGCCATTTGGATGTCTTCTTTGGAAAATTGTCAAATAGGACTAGTCTTTAAGTCATTGGTTTTCAAAGACAATTTTAACAGCCTTTTTAATATAATTATATTCAAAAGCCTCATAATAGTAGAGAGAAACAAATCCTTAGTTAAAACACCAGGAACTTGGATGCCCCACTCCTACCAATTCCTGACCTGTCTGAAAGACTCCAGGTGTTCCCCTATAACTCCGAGCAGCACTGATTGAAAACTGTGTTGAATATTTAAGCGATATCAGCCTTTTAAATATATATAACTATATAACTATAATTGTAACTAGGTAGATAGATATATAATATTGTCAGTCAAAATTGTAGCTCAGTTGTCCCATACAAATGGCTGTTCAGAATCAGCCACAGGATCTGTGGGAGTGGCCTCATGGCCACTCAAGTCTCACATGAGTCGACATTGTGTTTTGTTTAGAACCTTCCTCAAACCCAAATCGCCTGTTTGCTGCTGCCTCTTTCTTACCCTTCAGAATCATTATCTCCACTCCCTTATCTCTGAATTCTTTCTCTGCCCACTCTGACCCAATTCCTATTTCTACAGTTCCACAAGGAAACAAAGACAGAAACAAGTAGTTCTTCAAATGATTTTCTTGTTGCCAAATCCAAAATCCTTGTCTCATTTGATCTCTTTCCAACATTTCTCTCTTGAAGCTTCCTTTTTGGCTATGGTGGCATTGATTCTCTGCAGTCACTTTGCTTTCTCTGTTTCTATCTTCTTCTCTCTTCTTCCTTTTTCCATACCCTAACTGCCCTAAATGATCACGCTCACCAGCTTTGGGTCCTCAGGCCTCTTCCTTTAGAGCCAATCTATGTTTTCCCAGGTAATCCAATCCCAACATATAACTTTCATCTATTACATATATATATGTAATGTTTATATATATATATAGTGCCTTACTTCTCCACCCTCCTCCTTCCAGTCACACCTTCGAAAGCACCCTGGGCTACAGTAGAATCCAACTTCTTGTCATTCTCAAAGCACAGTCAGCTCTCTAGACTTCACATTTTCTCAAATGTTTTCTCTTTGAATTCCCTGCTTTCATGTCTTCACCAAAGTGCAGGTACTCCTCAAGACTTAGCTCAGCTATTGCATTCTTCAGGACACCTTCTGTACCTTCCTATAACATCCTTTGAAAACCTCTGTGAACTCATCACCATGTTATAGTTACTTGCCCATTTATCCATCTCCCTGACTAGACCATGAATGTCATAAGATTCGGGACTGTTTTTCATCTCTGTACCCATTCCAGCTAGCACAGCACCTGAAATTAATGATTGCTTGTTGAAAAAAATGAGTAAGTTTTGGGAGATTCATAAAGCATGCCTTCTTGATTCCTCTTTGAAAAAGTTTTGGTAAAATGTGAGTGCCACTAGGGGGCACAGAATTATAACAGAATTTTCCAGTACACTAGCTCAAAGATGTTTTCCTTCTGTATCAATCTCTTAACACAGTTTCTAAATATATGGATCTTTAAAAGATCAAATAGCTGATTCAAATTACTTTCAGAAAGAAGAGCTTAAGTAGTTGGCTGAAAGAAACAGAGTATTGCTGCCATACTAACATGTCAGAAGAAAATGAAATCAGGCACTTTTATCACTCAGACAGATACAACAAACAGAGTTTTATGAATAAAAGTGAAGGTAGTATTAGGAAAAAGAAATCAATGTAAATACAATTTCAAGGAATTGATACTACAAGATTTGGGACTGTTTTAAAATTTTCAATAGAAAAAAGTATCTATGAAAGGAAGCCTTTCCTACTGCAGGTATAGTGAAGAGGAATATTGAGGCTATTTCTATGTTTAGAATAAAACCCCAAATCCTGTTTTAAAACAACTAATAGAAATTTCCCAATACTTTTCTTTTGGAAAGAGAAACTGTCAAAATTATTAACACACATTAATAGGCTAAGCTTTTTATTTCAAAAGTTGATATAGTTTAGTAGTTAAAAAATCTAGCTTTTTGTCTTTGTTTCAGTGGGTTTTATTTTGTTTTTGTATTAAATACCCGTAAGGTTGGGTCCGGGCTCAACTACTATTAGTTTTGAAAAATTATTAATTTGTCCACACCTCAGTTTCTTCCCCTATAAATTGGATATGATTGCAGTGCCTACTTGTGAGGCTGTCAGAATCAAATAAAATAATTCTTGCAAATCATTGTGCATAGTAACACATGCTAAATATTATTTTTCTTTGACAGTGGTTTTTAGCACATTATTTTAGTAATTCCTAGGAAAATAAATTTTGATTAGTTGCTATGATGAAAATGGATGGACCCTTTTCAGTCTTTCCCCATTCTTTGTCTGCTCCCCTACCGGCCTCTCTTCACACCCACATTCACTCCACCTACACCCTTTCTGCATCCCAGGGGCAGAGTCTTTCTGAAAGAGTCATGCTTCCCCATTGTGTAGGGCAGAGCTGGGATTCCTACTGTGTTAGAATCTTTATGTATTCTGGCCTGGTCCAGATGATTTCTGATGTTGCCTTGGGTTCTCTGATTTATTTCTGCTTGTTGGAGAAACATTTTGAGAAGCTTAACGTCAAATCTCTTACAGATAAGAATTCTTGATTGACTAAATATGGTGCTGTGGTACACAATACGAATACATTAAAAATAATAAGAGGAGGTAACCATAACAAATGCAGTTATAGTTGTTATGCTTATTGGTTTGATTATGATCTGATGGGAGGGAAATAAAAGCTAAGGAAAATGATGGTATAGCTGAAAGGGCATTCTATTCAAGAGTTAGGAGACTTCACTTGTACCTCTAGGCCTCTAAGACAAATAGCTAAGCCTTGAGCAAGTCACTGAACAGCAGCCAAAAAATGGATTTCCATTTCTTCCTCAGTAAATTTCCTTTTGGCTCTAAGGTTTGAGGATTCTACTTATCATTACTACCATGGTTGACCCAGGAATCTCACACTGGATCAAAGTGTACCCACATCACTCAAAAGTGGCATTTGTATCACTCACTAGTTGAGATGAACCATGAACATGACTTGATGGGAAGGTATGTTGAGGGGATAGGGCTGAGGCAAATGGGAAGATGGAAAGTCATAGAGAAAAAGGAAAGAGGGGGAGAGTAATGGGATCACTGACATTTTGTGAAAACAGTTCAGATCTAGTTGTTCTACCTGAAAAGTCTTTCCTGGGCATCTATCTCCTAGCTCTTGTATGGAATTTTCAATACTGTTATTTTAGAGTACCCTTCAGAAGAAAAATACAATGGGCTAGAAAACACACTGAAATAAAATAGTTCTGGTAACTACTTTCAGTTGAAACCATCTCCATGTAGACTTCAGAGAACACGAGTTTCCAAGGTCACAAATTTCAGGCAGGCATCTTACAATGTGTAGAGAATGAATGGTTAAAAGCAAACCCATTTCCAAAGGATAGGGAAGGCTAATCAATTCACACTTTACACTAGGAATAAACATTTACCTTAGGAAAAAGTGGTTGTCTTTTGCCTTTTACATCTCTTTACAATGCTCTAATGAAATTGTTACGCACAGAATATACCCTATATTGTTTTACTTTGCACAATATGCCATCCTCTCTTCTATCTGGTTTTTAATATTTCAGCAAAATAAAAGGCAGTTTCCTAGCAACATTTGTATTCAAAGGTACAACAACAGAAAAAGCTTGATGACAATACTTTTTTCCCCCACAGTTAATTCCTGCCTTTTGGGGGAAGTTAGCAGGTAGTAAAGGAAGCAATGTACACACAGAGAGCATCTGGTAGAAGAGGCCATGCAGCCTCACTTGGCTTTCCCTTCCAGAGTATTCAAGGCCAGGAAGGTTAGGGCTTGCAGCTAAATGCCTCTTTCTGAATAGTAGTTGATAGACACATTGAAATAAAACCATGTGCTCTTATGTACATAACTCAGTTGGAGTTGAAGACTGACCCCTTGATGGGATTCTGAACTGGGAGGTGAGATTTCTGAATTCTCAGCAATCCTCATACTCACCTGCTGTGAACTCTTGGGCAGGTCTCCTTCCCAGGACTAGCTCTCTAACTGGAGGTTACCCTAGAAGATCCCAAAGGCGTAAACCATTAAGAAACCAGCTCTAAACAGCTACTGATCACGAGGTCTGATTTTTTTTTTTTTTTTAAAGTTTCATGTCATTTGCTTAATCAACATCACGGGTTCACTGATATTATTGCTGCACCTCCAGGAAAATATCACTAGGAAATTAAGCAGCAGGTTCTCTTCAAGAGAACCCTGTCCGTGTTCCACCTTCCCAAAACTTCCTGCCTGCACGCTGGGCCCAGCCGCACCAGTGAGGTGGAAGTGACCCTGACCTACTCAGTGGTGGTGGTCAAAGATTGCAAGAAGGAAAAGCAACTTGGTTAAGAGGAAATGGTTTTCATTTCTTGCCTGCAGAATAGCCAAGATATTCAAGTTTAAAGCGTGCACACGAGTCATTTTTAGTCTCCAGATCTTTCACCCTGAAAGTCCCTGCACAGAAACTCCGCGGGGAGTCTAAATATAGCAACAGCAAACTCCCCCCACCCTCAGCTGGGGTCTCGTGCTGTTCTAGGATTGGAGAGCTCGCTCCAAGGCGCTCTCTGCATCTGCCTCGAATAGCAGGGCACGGAGCAATCTTTCGCACCTCCACAGTGCGTGGGTGTGAAGTGTATTAGGAGAAAAAGAGAATGACTCTGGGTATTGGTGTTTGGTGCACAGTCAGTCACGTGGCACGGCTGCCCGCTGCATCGAGCGGCTCCCAGCTAGTGCCCGCCGCGGAGAGGCTTGGGGAAGAGGAGGGAGGGAAGCAGGGTCTTGCGGGTGACCAGGGGCCGGCGAGAGGGCTTCACACAAATGAGAGCCAACAATACAAAGTAAAAGAAAGTAAAAGTAAAGCATTTAAATGGAGCTACTGCCAGAGGCGGAAAGGAGCTGCCGCGGGCGTGGGTGTGTGTACTGGAGGGAGTCGAGAGAGTATCTCTGAGGGGCGGAGACAGCTGAAATAAGACTTTTGCTTTAGTATTCTAGAAGGAAATCTCTACCTGCTCTGGCTTTGTGGTGGACCCTTAGTTCTTCCTTCAGTTTAACTTGGTTGTTTTTTTTCGTATTTTGGTGGGCTGTGGGGGTGGGGGGAGAATCCACGCTGTTGGAAGAAGTTCCCTAGCCCGGCTTCCTTTCAGTTTCCCCACACTGACTGAGGTTTAACTGCTTGTGCTTTATAACGCAGTGTTGCTGAAGGCCAGAGGCCGAATCCAGTGGCACCGTGGCCTCCCTCCCCGCCGAGGGCGCGCACGCTTTGGGTCGCCAGAGTGTCAGAGGTGGTGGGAGACTCAGCCAGTCCTAACTCGCCACACGTCTCTCACCGTGTAAGGTACAGCCTACAAGGGGTGGGGTGAGGACCCCGAGAAGCTGGTGTCTTGGGCTCCCTGCCCTCCGGGATTTTTCTCCCAGACGCTGGGCCCGCCGCTGCCACTGCCGAGACTTAACAGTTTTATGACTTTTTCGGACTTAAATGGAAATTTCTTGACTAAGGAAACCCAGTTCGCTCTCCCATGCTTCGCGCCGCTGTCAGGCGGAGCCCCGGGGCAACTCGTTAACCGCGGAGGAGCCACTTTGTAGTTTTTATGCCCTCCCCACACTCCACCCCCCGGGCTAGGAAGGATGTCCAGTTACTCGAGGGCTTGCTACCTGATGCTGGGATGGAAAGTCACAGCCCGAAAGCTGGAGTGAGCCGCGGGGAGATGCCCGCTCCCCGCCTGTCCGGCTTGGGAGTCGTGTCCTGCGGGTCTGCACACTGATCTGGCAGGAACCCTCCAGCTGTGCGGGAACCCGACCGCCACTGCCGGGAGCGTCGCCCCACGCGCCGGGGGACCGGCTTGTACCTGCAGGGCAGGGCAGGGCCGTTCCCGCTCACACCCCTTGCGCAAGGATGGCGGGACCTGGCGCTGCATCGTAGTGGCCGGAGTGAGCAGAGACCTGCATCTCCAGTTTCTCCTCAGGGCACGAGGCCGACTTACCTTACGGACAGCTCCCAAGCCCCCGAGAGAACTAAACAAAGTCGCGCCTAGGAGCGGGGCTTCCGAGCCCCGTCCCCTCTGGGGGAGGGGGCAGACGCAGTCTGGGCGTGGGGAATCGAGTGCGAGAAGAAAGGGGGAGCCTGGGGCTGGGTGTGCGCGCGTGGGAGCGCGCCTCCGAGCGCCCCGCACTCCGCGGGACCAGCCCTGGGGGCACTTGGGAAGGAGGGAGTGATAGCTGCGGGAATAAGAGGGAGCAAGAGAAACCCTCTCAAAGTGACGCCCCAAACAGGTCCTGATTTCGAATTTGGAGCTAAAGACTGCTAGAAATTGGGCCTCCTTCGCACACCCCTCTCCGCCCCCACCCCGAAGCCCCGGCGGTGTGCTGGCTGCTTGCTTCCCCGCCCCTATCTCGGAGGTCGCGGGCCGGCGGGCGCTCCGTCGGCCGCGGCTTCCTCCTCGAAACCCGCCCGCGCGCATGAGGCCGCTGCCCCCGCCACAGGCACTGGCGCCCCCCTCGCGGTGCCCGTGGTGATGCCATGCCCCGCCACCACGCGGGAGGAGAGGAGGGCGGCGCCGCCGGGCTCTGGGTGAAGAGCGGCGCGGCGGCGGCGGGCGGGGGGCGCCTGGGCAGCGGCATGAAGGATGTGGAGTCGGGCCGGGGCAGGGTGCTGCTGAACTCAGCCGCCGCCAGGGGCGACGGCCTGCTGCTGCTGGGCACCCGCGCGGCCGCGCTCGGCGGCGGCGGCGGCGGCAGCGGCGGCGGCCTGAGGGAGAGCCGCCGGGGCAAGCAGGGGGCCCGGATGAGCCTACTGGGGAAGCCGCTCTCGTACACCAGTAGCCAGAGCTGCCGGCGCAACGTCAAGTACCGGCGGGTGCAGAACTATCTGTACAACGTGCTGGAGAGACCCCGCGGCTGGGCGTTCATCTACCACGCGTTCGTGTGAGTACCCGCGGCCCCCGCGCGCCCCCCGTCACGCCCGCTCCAGGGGGTCTGTATGCCTGGCCCCCTGGGACGCGCTCCGCGCCCACGCCCTGGCCCGGCGCGCGCGCGTGCACACACACACACACACACACACTCTCACACGCGCGCGCACACGTGGTAGCTTTTATTTCTTTGCACGTGTTTATGGTCTTCCTCCTAGAGCTTTCCACCTCCCTGAGCCCCACCTCCTCTACCTCTACAGATTCAACCGTCTCCCCGAACACACCCAATGAGCTGCCCCGCAGTTTTAGGCACGGAAGGAGAGAGCCAGGCAGACCTGGGACTTAGGCTGCGCGGATAACTGGGAGCGATTAGGTCCCGAGATACGTAAATTTCAACCGCGAGGGGCGCCCGGGAGCTGGGAAAGGCAAAGGGAGGACGTGCGCCGGTGTGAGGCTTGTGAGAGTGTATTGGAGAGGTTAGGAGGTTATGGCAGGGTTGGACGGGGTGGTGAGAGGAGAAACGGAGGGCTGAATCCTCAGCCCTGGGGCGGAGCTGGGGAAGCTGCTACTTGGTGGGGAGAGCAGCTAGGTTTTAAGTGCGCCCGGAAACACGCCTCGCCGCCACCTCCACCACTAACGGAAAATCTGTCAGTGCGTGTAGCCCTTCCTGCCACAGAGGTGGCCAAGGTCTAGAAAAGGCGAGCTGGGCGGGGCGAGGTGATGCTCCCGCGCGGTGGCAGAGGCCAGTGGCGATCCTTGGGCTCAGGAGCCCGGGTCAAAGTGCAATAGCAAACGCGCAAAGGGGCCACCTGGGACAGGGATCAGGCCGTGGGTTAAGTAGGTATTTGTGCCGCTGAGTCAAAATGTGTGTGTGTCTAAGTAAGCCTTCACCATCTAGCAGAGAATGCTTAATGAGAAAATGATTGGAAGCAAATGTTTATTTTTCCCTTAGGCATTTAAAACCTTTCAGTGGCTTTAAAGTTTACTACTGTTTTTCCCACAAAGTCCATTCATTCAATCTCCTGTTAGAGTTAGGTTTATCTGGATGTTTTAAGGTAGTTTTTATGCCGTTGTATCCCGTCTTAATTATTTCTTTTTTTCTTATTTTTTTTCATCTCTTCCTAGTTTTTTTTTTTTTTTTCCCCTGCTTCTTTATGTTAAAATGAATATAAAGACATCAGCCTTAGGAGACCTGTAGAGAAAAGTTGCAGGCACTCACTGTTCCTTTCCTTGTTTCCTAGTAAAATAGGTTTTGAACACATGAACTAGGTTTCTTTTAGAAATGAGGCATGTCATCCAAACATAGCTCTCACCTAGGATGGAGGATTGGCATCAACACCAGAAGCACTTTTTGAAATAACATGGAAGAAGGGGCTGGTTTTGTAAATAGGTGAACCTGGAATTTGATCACGTAGGAGTCAGGAAATTGGTGGAGTCTACAATCTGTGGGGCTCTGGTGTCTGGAAAATTTTACAGTCTGAGATTGATGTGAATATGTAGCATTAGGTAGAATATTCCAGCCAACTTTCCATCTTACAGTGTACACAAGGAGAACGTTGTATAGCATCATTATTACATCAAACGGTATAACTTTTACTATTCACTTAATGTAAGATTCACATTGATTTAGATGTTGTTACTGTAATAAATGATAGACATAGAGAAATACTACAGATTCTTTTCATGTTTGCCCTTTCTGAGTTGATACATATAATTAATCCTGTTACCTATTGAACCTGATAAATTATTTTAACCTGTCAGGATCTACTAAAACATTTAGCAATAACGATCTATGCTCAATTTGGCAGCAAAATATATACTATATGGAAAATGACTTTTTTTTACAAGAGTATGCTCAGAATATTTGTATATTTGAATTTACAATATGATGCCATTCGTGAGTTTTAATTTTTTGTAAATTATACACTGTATATTGGAGAGAGAGACAACTGTGGCTGATGCTCATGCTTTGCATCTCCTAAGTTTTGCCCTTGAACATGAATGAGGACTTATTGTAATACAACATTTTCTCTTCAATATGTTAATGTTTAACAGATTTTTGTCGCCTTACAGAATTTAAAATTTTTAACAAGTGATTTTTCAAGAGACTCAAGTTTAGATAGTTCTCTGCTCACCAGACTTTATCAGCCTATCCATGGGTTTAGTGGGAGATATGAAATAAATTATGTGCTTGTCAATACCATGTGCTGGTAGGAAGCTTTGCTTTATACATTTCTAGAATCTGAAACTGTAATGCTTGAGCAATTAGATAGGGGTGCTAGATCCACATTAGCAGGAAGAGGGAATAGATAGCATCGTCTTCTGGGAGGATTCTGTACAACTATAGCCCACCCTGAGGGACAAGCCATCTTTGCAATTGCTGCTTATAGTTTATTTAGAAAGCTAGGCTTTACACATTAAATGAATAAAGGAAAGTTATTTTGAGCTGTAAGTCTAACAAGACCATTAATAATAAAGGAAATTATATGAAAACAATTTCTAAAGCAGTGTAACTAACTAATTCCCTGCCAGCGTGGGAATCCCCAAATCTTACTTTAATAACAGTTTTTGTAGCACATTAAGGTTCTTGCCAAGAGCAAGTGCAGTGTGATTAATGAGGTACTTCAGGGATGGATTTACATGGTCGACCAGTGTTTTCACTGCCAAGAAGCAAGAAAAATATGTTTAAAGTTATGTTTCAGGTAAAGAAAAGTTTTTGTTAAATATGGAAAAATCATTATTATAATGGTATTTTAATGGTATAAAAGGTACTTTCAAGTGTAAATATCCGAATCTACTGATGAGATGTCTGGCAAGAACAAGAGATGACCTACTTCAAATACGTTCTTCCAGTCTTTATAAATTAGAGGGGATTAGGAGAGTCTGTTCCCTTACTATTCTTTAGGATTTACCAGACAGCTGTGATTCCTCATTTCCTGTCTTCAGCTGTTCTTCAGTTTAATAGATGAGCTATTCAAATATGAGGTGGTATATTTCTTTGAAGGTTGGTTGTCCATTTTAAATTCAACTTCTTTTTAGGAAAAGTTTAGAAGGATAATGGTGGTAGTAGAACACCTGATGGTCTTCATATATAAATCTGCATTGATGCAACAAATGTGGCTCTGGCATAGGAAATAGGGTGGCAGATATATGTAGCTCCTCACTTTGTCCAGTATATCTTTGCCTGGTATAATGCCATGGATCAGAATTTACAGATATTTTAAACTAGAAGAAATAGTCCAGTCACCCAAGCTAAGAACTTGCAAGTCATCCTTGATGCCTTTATTTTTGTCATACTTGCTCCTGCTGGCCATCCAAATGACCATTAAATTCTGTGTATTCACTTTATAAATATTTTTCGTATCTATTCCCTCTCTCTTTTGCTGTTGCTACTATCCCTCTCTGTTTCTTTGTGTACCTCCATTGGATTATTTGTAATATTCTCCTACTTAATCATCCAGTTTCTGTTCTCAGCCTTCCAGCTTTCCACCCCGGCACCATAGTGTTTTCCCTAAAATGTAAATCTTGTCATATCATCCCCTTACCTATAATCTTTGTGGTGAGGGTCATAAATGTGAATTAAGTGGATTGAGGAAGGTTAAGAATTGGGAAAGTGGAGACAATAGTGTAAGTTAACCAAATTCCTTGGAACAATACACAAGACACTTTATGACATGGCCTCTGTCCATCTTTCTTTCTTCACCTCTAATGTACACCCTGGGCTCCAGCCTTACTCAGTTACTCCCCTGTGTCACACTGCTGTGCCTTTGCTCATGCTGTTTCCTTTAATTCTTGCCACTCTGTGCAGTCTGGCTAAGTCCCACTGTTTCTTCAAAACACAATTTAAGGATCGCTTCCTCTTAGGCACATCTCCCCACTGCCAGAATAACTTAGGTGCCCCCTGTCTTAGGTTCCATGGCACTTCAGGATGTCGTTGTAATGGTGCTTGTCCCACTGTTTTCACTGTGAGCTACTTGGTCTGGCTCTCCCACAGGAGGGCAAACTTCCCACACAGAAAATCTCCTACTTATCTCTGAATTCCAAGCACCTAGCAAGATGCCTTGTACCTCGCAGACCCTCAATAAATGCTTGTTTAATGAGTAAGTAAAATTTTCTTAGAAGCCTTTCATAGAGGAGTTTCAGAGTGAACTAAAGCTGATGGAACTACTAAATCTTTTGGATTTTCTTAGAAGATACTGATGATTCATTTTGAGGAGGAGGGTATGGGGGCTAGAAGTAGGAAACCATTACTTTGCTTCCAACTTTCCCACTAATTAGCTTTGTGACTTGGAATAAGCCATTTTACTCTTTTGGGTCTCCAAATCTTTATCTGTGAAATGGGCACATCAGTGTCCAGTGTCTGTGATCCAGCCAAGTTGGTGGAGGATACTACAAATTGTCTAATATTCTCTCATAAAGGGAAGGTGTATTTGTAATGAGAAGGGATCTGATCTTCTTTTAGCATTTCCCTTCCTCATTTTTGAGTTGCAGGACCACCTCCTAAATGGTCACTTTAACTTTACTCCTAACTCCTGGCCGAGGCCTGTGTGCCACATAGTAACCAAAGTGATCTTTCTGAAGAGTTAACAGAACACATCCCTCCTAGGCTTGGAGGAGTAATAGTTTGTTGCCTGTCTCTACCCAATTCCTTAAAGGCAGGGACTCTTTCCATCTTGTCCTCTGCCATATCACCAGCACCTAGAACAGTTCTGCCACATAGAAGAGGCTCATACATACAGATTGATCCACTTATTGTTACCCCCAATCTCCAAAACATACCACTGGTTTTCAGGTGGAAAATAAGATTTTACACTGTTGATAATCCCCGTGTCAGGACTCAATTAGACCCAATGAATGACCTTATTATTTACATATATATTCTATTCGGAATTAAGTCTCTGTCCATAGAAATTGATGCTTGCATTTTATTTTTACTCCTGCATTCCTTAAAAATCACTTCCCTTATCTGTAGAGAGGGCTTATACAAGTTATACTGCTTTATGCCTTGCTAATATGGTAACATAAAATGCTGCATATATTCTTCACATCAGTCTGTTTTCAGAAATTTAAACAATGCTGAAGTATTTGAGGATCATATTACAATTAGAAATGTTGAAAGTGTTAAAATATGAGTATTGGGAATATTGTGGCATAAAAGAAATAAAATCTAAGAAAAGAATATTTCCAAATGGAATGAAGTCTTGATATAAGAAACACTATAAACAAGGAAGATGCCAGCAGCCTTTTGATAATTGCTTGCAAAGAAATGGTGCCAGTTTTAATTTTTAATTGCAAATGGCTATTTTGGCAGATGAAAATGCCAGCAGAGCATGTTTTATCCTATCCCAGTGATGTGAAACTACTTAAAGTCCAATTGTTGAATAGCCACAGTTCATAGTTATGTTTAATGATTTGTAGATGTTTCCATTTTAATTTCCTTTTCTTCAGCTATTTACAAGCATGCCATTTGAAGTTTTATTTTGTTGCAACCTGGGAGACAGATTGGCCATACAACTGCATTTTTCCATAACTACTAAAATTCTTTGATGGGTTTCAGAGTTTTGGCTTATTCTTTTGATCCTTTGTTATCAGTTTGTCCAAAGAACGAGTTTCCTAAATGTTATTGAAGTCATCTAATTCTAAATTTAAGCATAGTTTGAACTTTTATATGTGTATATATATGCACACATATATTCCACATGTACAAATACATACACAATATGTATATACACACAGGGTATCATTTAGCAGAGAACTTGTTAATGTAACTATTTACATTTATTTTTGCTCCTCTAAAAGTAAATAAGACACTTGAATAAAATGCAGTTTAAAAATAAAAAGAATCTTAAAGTTACTCTTGGTAATATGGAGATTGTATCATAATTTGAAAGCTATTTCAATGTATATGAACACTTTTTACAAATTGTCATAGTCTTCATTGCTTCCATTTACAAGTAATTCTAGAGTATTTACTCCTTCAGTCAGTGGTAGGATGACCTTTTACAATCATGTTATTATTTCTCTTTTTTTTTAAGTCAATTCAGTATAATACTAAAGTAATAGCCATTATGTGAATCAGTTAATGTGCTGTATGTTAGTGGTTCAAAAAAGGGAATGATGTGGCCCTTGACCTCAAGGAAATTCCATTAGGGAATATGATTACATTTGGATTCAGTTATGAGTGTTACTGATTTGCTGACTATGAACAAGTTACTGCCAATACTCTCTACTTAATCTGTAAAATAGACATAATAATATTCCATCAAGGTATTACAACATCATATATATTATATATGCATATAACCACACTTGGCATGGTGGCATTGAAACTAGAGAGAAAAATAGAAATAACGTAGTGGGGGGCTATATTGCTATGTTAGAGCCCCAGGATTTTATCCTGTAGGTAATAGGCAGTCTTTGAGGTAGGTGGGGTTTGGGCAGGTAATAATGATATTGAATTTCCATTTTAGATTGATCACTCTATCAGCTCTATTATTAATACTGGCTTGAAAGGAACAAACAAGGTAGGAGATCTTTTGAAACTGTCGTTTCAACTTAGGCAAGAGATAATTTGGACTTGGATTGGGGCAATGGTAGTAAAGATGGAGAAAAAACATGATGATGGAGTTGAAATATATTAATGATGTAGTGAATTATGGAAAATGAAGAAGAGAGATTTATTATTTCTGGATTCCTGGTTTGGGTGGTTGGCTAGATAGGGGGGGCCATTAACTGAGATCACAAAAACAGATGGAACAACAGGGTGAGTGGAATGTTAGGGGGTGATAAAATGAATTTAGCTTTGGAGATGTTGAGCTTTTTGTGGCTGGGATTTCCAACTATATATCTCCAGCAGCTGTGAATAAAGATTTAAAAGACATAAAAGCATAGACAAGAGTTAAAAATACAACGAATGCATGTAAAGAGACAGGACGGTAGCTAAAGGATGGAAACCTGAGGAATACCAACATATAAAGGGTAAGCAGAGGAAATAGGGGGCATTAAATAGGATAGACAGCAAGGTGTAAGGAAACACTAGACAAAAAGATGGTCAGGTGGTCATGGAAACCAAGGATATATTCCAAAAAAGAGTCAACTATGAAATGTAGGCAGTGATTTAGTAAGATAAAGGACCGTGGAGTTACCATTAGATCTGGCAACATAGAAGCCCTTAGTGATTTTGTAAACTCACCAATTGTTCACTTTCAGTGAAGTGGTTGGGGCAGAAGTCAGAATGCTCTTAACTGAGAAATGAATCAGAAATGAAGAGAGAAAAAAGCAAGTGTAAGCCATATATTCAGTTAGTTTAGCAAGAATATAAGAAGAGAGATGGGAACACTAGCTAGAAGGAAATACAAGACTAAGGAGGAAAGCAAGAGAGGATATAGGAAAGAAGATTGTATACCACCACCAATTGTCATTTTAATTGTTGATTGTGTGCTGGATATTGTTCTAAGTGCTTTATGCACATCTTCTCTTCTAATCCTCAGAATAGCTCTAAAAGATACTATTAGTATTAACCATCTCCCTTTAACAGATTAGAATACTGAGGTAGGGAGAGGCTCAGTGATCTGTCTGAGGTCAGCCACTGAATTAATGTCAGAATAGGGCTTTGTACCAAGGCAGAATGGCCGAGAGTCCATGTTCTTAGCCACTATATCTTGATTGTGATGATACCTGTGGGCCCAAGGCTCCTCCTGTCAGATAGCATAATTACAAAAACTGCTTTTGGGTCTCATATAGATCGCTCTTAGCGATACAGTATATGCACAGTAAATATTTGTTGAAGAAAATGAACAATAGTTAAAATCCCTTATGATCTAGTATCAGAGAATTACATATAATTTAGCAGTAGTAGGAATGTTTGTTTCTCTGTCTTCAGATTCTAACCAACTCGAGTTGTAATTTTTCCATAAAGTTTTTCTTGATAGTTCTGGCTTATTTCCTTACCTTTATTAAGCTCCCATAGCTTTTATTATTTGGACCATTTACGTTAGCCTTTAATTACATTTTTGCATTGTCTTCAAATTGGATCATTTATCAAATTCTTCACAAATAATTTCCGTCTAACGAAACCAAAGTACCTTCTTTTGTATCTCCTAGATTTTCATTCTTTATTTTTAATTGAAATTCTCCCTGCCTATTGCTACCAATAGGACTATTTGAATCTTATAATCTATTTTTTTCCATACAAAAATTTTAAGTCCTCCTAGTTTAAATTGTACAGCAACTTGTATTGAAGACCCAAATTGCTGTTATAACTTCTTAGTACCATTTCCTATGAACATTGAATTTCTAATTTATACCGTCACTGCAGAATATCTAAGATTCATTTTAAAATAACAGAAATTGCTTCTTTTAAGTTTCATAATGGCTGAACACAGAACCATTTGCTCCAAACAGATTTTATAGAATTTTCTTTCTTTAAACTAACAAATAAAATACACTTGTTTTCTTCACACCGGTATAAATACATTTCATTTCTCCTCCATGCTTCCCCCTCTCTCTCCTCTTATATATACATTTTTTTTTTCTGGATATTTCTTCTTTTCTCTCTCCCACTTGTCCCATTGTTATCCCTCTCCCCCGTAGTTTTTTTTGTTTGTTTGTTTTTTCCTTCCTCTCCATGCATCTATCTTTTTGGAATGGTGTTTTTGCACATATCTTTATGCCATGTTGTATAATTTAATTCTCTTCCTCTTAAACCTGTCTGCTCTTAATCAGGTGATGCGTTGACCCTGTAACTGCTTACAAGCTCCAGGAGTGCACTGCATAAGTAGACTGGGCTACCGAATTTACACATTTTTCTGCGGTAATTAACAGGCCTCCAGAATGATGTGAGGGTTAGAGAACTCTGCTTTTCTTGGAGTTTTAGTTAAGCTTAGATTTCTTAGAAAATAAGGGAGTGAAGTCTTAAAATTGCCCTGTGGTTTTCTAATACCTACTTATTATTTCTGAAATCTGGATATATTCAGATATGCAATAAATAGTTTTTTTAAAAATCATATTTTCCATTTTGGAAATTGACCACGGTATACAGTTGAGAAATAAATTGAAAATTATTTTTATTCCAGATGGAATTATTACAGAAAAAGGTACATTAAAGAAGTCTAAATCTGTTTATAACATATAGTTGAATAGTAGTTAACCTAAAATTATTTAGCACATAGACTGTTAAAGTCATTAGGGGTTTCCTTACTCATTGAGCCAAGAAATAGATCTATAATTTGGCAACAGAGAGCTGTAGTTTTCCTCTTTAATTGGGAGATTAAAGCATGGATTCAAAATGCAAGTGTCATAGGAGTATATATATGAGATGGAAAACCACCTGTATTTTTTCCTACTTGGAAATTTTTCCAAAGCATACACCATGTGAAAGCTATTTCTGCAACCTTTTATAGAATGTGAACCTTTTAGGGGTCCCATTTCTCTAAACCTGTTTTCTCTCACACCTGAATGAATCTAGGATTGGAGGGAATTGAGAATTTGGATTCTTCTCCTCATGTTTTGAGTTGGTGGATACATTTCTCAGCTTTCTGATTTGTAAAGTTAGGACATAATTCTTCAATGTTTGTCCAATAACCTGACCTCATGCTATGTGTATGGGCCTGAGTAGGAACTATGAGGGCTAAACGAAAATAAAACTCAGCCTGTTCTCTCAAGGAGTTTTTGCTCCATAAGGACATTAGTTTACTATTTACTAAGCTACAAAAATCATTTCTCTGACTTGACTTAGGATAAAAGCAAAGGTTGGCCCTTTTCCAGGGCTTTTAGCTATTGCTGCTATTGAAGGGATTTACAAGGTAAACTCCAGGATCACCATGTAGAGAACTTCTGTGCCAGTTCTCTTGACCTCTTGGGAAACCCTGGAGCTGGGTGTTTAGTTGCCTGTGCAGGTGGGCGTTCTGCTCAGGGCATTCCCGCACAAAGACCAAACACAGGAGTTCCCACTGATCATAGTAATTTTCAAAGAGTAGTAATTAAACTAGTTCAACTAAATGTTCTAGTTAATAAAACATTCTGAGTATGTTTAATTTGCTCCAAAGTATTTTTTAAAATAGAAAAGAAATCAATGCTGCTTCATAACACTTTGTTTAGGAATGTTATTTTTTTCTCCCCAAAATGGCTGAAGAACAATAATGTAAATCAAAAATCTGTTAAATACAAAAATCAAATGAAATACCTATCTTCAGTATATACTCTGAAGTTTCTAATATTGTTAACTTCTTTATTCTGGTACATGGAAGGAAAATATTATACCCAGTTTTCCATGGAGCCTGAAATTCATTCATTCATTCATTCGTTCGTTCATTCAGTATTTGGGTGCCCACTGTATATCATGTCCTTGGGACACTTTGGAAATACTGCTTCCCATTTTACCAACTTTTTCCAGGCGAAATGGCGCTTTTCTTCAATTTAGAGAGTAGCACTTCAGAGTGAAAGTAAAATTAGTAAGTGGAAGAGTGTGTGTTCATTGTGACCTCTAAGGTGCTCTTTACTCATCTCCTTAAGACTACAACTGACCCTTCTGAACTAGCTAGGCAGTCAGGTTAAGGAATTACAAGGCAAGATTAAATTAGTTTTAAATTTACCGTGCCAGATGACAAAATCCAATAGTTCTGTTTTTAGTTCTGTTTTGCTTCATCAAATGGAATAGGTAGAGAAACTGAATGGCAATACATAAGACTTTGAGGGAACCCATTTATAACCTTTAAGATAGGATCTTGAGCCCAAGGAGCATCTACTCTTACTCTTGTGGTCCTTGACAACTAAAAGAAATGACAGTCACTTTGTTTAGGGGCAACATTTTACCAAGCTTACACAATCAAATTAGCATCATGTTTTTGTTTTTGTTTTTTCCTTTAGAAGAAAGGCAGATAAATTCCTTTAGGTTCACATCCACCAAGGGATAAACAAACACAATGTGATGTTTCAGAATCAACCCAAAGAAACGAGCTACGCTAATTATGCTGTCTTACTTTAATCTTAAACTGACATGGTCCTGCAGACCTTCCAAAGTTAGGACAGGAGACACAAACGGAAAGAAAAAAGTATCCAGTCGTCATATTTGCGCCAATCATGTTGACTTTTAGACTATTCAGGCTTCCAGTTTGGTTTGACTGTCATGCTTCAGTGGCCCATTATTCTCTTTTCTCAGTAGAAGGGGATAGTAGTCATCACAGAAAGTGAAACTTATCTTTAGCGGGAAAGATTCCCTTACATGGCTCCAGAGCTTTCGCTTCCAGTGTTGGACTTGATGAGAGTTACTTTACAAATTGCTCTTCCCAAACTAGTTGGATCATGCTGTGGAGAGCTATTTTCCAAAGCTCACGGATATGGAGTTTTATTCCAGGCTTTGGGGCAAAAAGTAGATAATAAAAATAAGTTTATAGATGGCCCTAAGTGAGGTAACCTAGACAACCTTAAACAAGAATAGTCAAGAAACTATCACATTGTACTGGAGAAAACATAATATTCCTCTCATTCAGAAGTGGGTATCATAATTCACAAGTGTTATTGGTGAGAGATCATATGTTTTTCCTCCAAAAAAGGTTAAAGGCAATTACCTGATTTTTTTTTGTTGCTGTTCTTAGTTATTGGTCCAAAGTCCCTTTTCACATTGAGGTCTTAATATAGATTTGCAAAGTACATGATAATACATTTAAAAGACTTATTCACAGTAAATCTTTTATGTGTTTTGTTTTTGTTTTGCCTCAAGCACCACTCCTAAAGCTAGTGGTTACTCCAGAATAAGTGTCGGGGTGTGGAATGACAACGTACATAGCAGGACAAGGGCCTGGCCTGGAGTGTTCCCTCTGAGAGTGTGAAGGAGGGGAGAATAGAATTCAAGGGGAGAACTGGAGTTCTCAGTCCTTGATTAGTTTTTGGTAGGCAAAAGAGATGAAAGAATCAAAGGTTTCAAGGTTTCAAGCAAATGTGACTATGACCAAGCAGAAGTTGCTTAATTCTGTTTTAGGGAGAGACAGGATGCATGAGTGGACATGTAACTTGTTTGGGCTTTTGGAGAGAAGGACTGAGGGTCATTAGTTACCAATGTGGAGGTGATGGATGAAGAAATAATAAAGGTGTTGGGAGAAGAATGTAGCGAGAGAGAGGTTTAGGGAATACTGGCATGTGGGGAGAAAAGAGGAGAAAGAGGGGTTTGTGAAAGGGGCAGAGAAGAGGAAGATTAGTGCAATATAGCATCCATAGGAGAACCAAGGCTCAAAGAAGGATTGTAATTGAGTTTGAAAGGATTATAAAGAAGAGAAATGAAAATGTCCATGTAAAAAGAGACAGTAATAGGGAAAGCCAGAATAAAGTGGGAGGGGTCAAAACCTAGAAGAAAAGTCAGTGATCTAGGTAGGAGTGAACAGCATTTGCAGCACTATGTGCTAGGAGGACATCCAGTATCACAGGGGGGAAGAAATCATATCCTGGAAATAGGGCCAGAATAACTCAACAACCAGTTAGGGTGCAGGCACAGCAATCAGCATCTCAAAAGGCATCCACAGGGTGAAGGGTGTCCCTGAAGGTATGAAATGGGGACTCCAGGAGAAAGGGTGGTATTCAGAGAGCCTCCTGCAAAAGCAGGGAAATCTGGTTTGAAAGCAATCTTGCAGTCCCTGAGAGAGATGCTGATAAGTGCAAAGCAGTTCTAAAGAGTTTGAGATAGGGCACCAAACAGTGCTTGGAGGGGAAAAGGAGGAGACAGATTAGGCTGCATAATTGACAATTAAATGGGTAAAGAGAGAGGGAGAACGGTAGATTAGGGAGCAACAGAGTAAAACTAAACCTTTATTTCCCCAAGCAGCTGGAGGTCAGCACAAATATAAAAACCTAAGGAAAGGCCCCCCCAAGAAGAGGAAAGATTAGCATAATTGAGAGGAACAGATCCTAGAAGAAGAGAGATAGGGGTTTATAGTAAATGAAAGTTTGGGATGGCAGCTTTGGGTTGTGACAAGGCAGCAACCAGAGGTGAGTAACAGGATTTCTTGACAACAGCAAGGCTGTGATGGAGTTTGGCATGACCAGGTGGAAGACTCAGTGTGTGTGATTCTGAGAATCTCTCTAACAGTGGTGTGCAGAGGAAATTTAAAAAGCAGATGGAGCCATAACCCAGAGCTGGCAACTGTGTCCAGGGAATGAGAAATGCTCTTGGAGTCACACACACCGCAGGCTTGTGACCCTGGGCAAATCACTAACCTCTCTAAGCATCGACCGTCTGAAAAATGTGGAAATGATAAATATGGAAATGTGCAAGTTATGGAAAGTTCCTTAAAATTGCTGGCACGTGCTCACGCAAGCACACACACACAATGGTAGTTTTTATACTTCTTTTTTTTTTAAATATTTTATTTATTGGGGCGCCTGGGTGGCGCCCTCTGTGTTCAAATAAACAGAGAGAGACACAGCGAGAGAGGGAACACAAGCAGGGGGCGTGGGAGAGGGAGAAGCAGACTCCCCGCAGAGCAGGGAGCCCGATGCGGGGCTCGATCCCAGGACCCTGGGATCATGACCAGAGCCGAAGGCAGACACTCAGTGACTGAGCCACCCAGGCGCCCCTACATAGTCCATTTTTTATGTTTCTTAACATGCTTTAAATTTTGATTGTTGTGTTTTAAATAGTGTAGACTGGATCCCAGGATAAAATTTTTTTTTTAAGATTTTATTTATTTGACAGAGAGAGACACAGAGAGAGAGGGAACACAAACAGGGGGAGCGGGAGAGGGAGAAGCAGGCTTCCCGCTGAGCAGGGAGCCCTATGCGGGGCTCAATCCCAGGACTCTGGGATCATGACCTGAGCCGAAGGCAGACGCTTAACGACTGCGCCACCCAGGCGCCCCAAAGATAAAATCTTTAAAAAGCATTTTCACTCTTTCACTATGTATATTAACAAAAAAATATTTCTCTTTTATACATCTCTCAATGCCAGAAAAAGGTATTTTTATGACCTTTCTTCTAAAGAAGTTGACTCCTAAAGAAGGGGGCTCTATGGGGATTAAATATATATTGGTTTGTTCTTTAAAGGCTCCAATAAGGGACGCCTGGGTGGCTCAGTTGGTTAAGCATCTGCCTTCAGCTCGGGATCAAGTCCTGCATCAGGCTCTTTCCTCAGTGGGGAGCCTGCTTCTCCCTCTCCCTCTGCCTGCCGCTCTCCCTGCTTGTGCTTTCTCCCCCTCTCTCTCTGACAAATAAATAAATAAAATCTTAAAAAAAAAAGGCTCTAATAAATGAATAGTTCAAGTTAGAAACTAATTAATACTTAGTACTTTCGGTTGCAGCACTGTGGTTTCTTTCAGATATCAAAATTTGGGGAGAAATAGCTCCAGAATTTGAGCAAGTGGGAGTGGGAAAGAGCACATACAAACATTATTCCAAAATCTTCCCTCCCCCCGCCCCTCTCTCACACTCACACACACACACACACACACACAAGCAATCTGACTAGGTGAATTCATTAAGGGAAAGCAAATGTGTTCATCCATAAATTCAAATGAGCCTAAAGGCCTATATTTAAATGTGCCATGTTAAACAGGCCTAGCACTCTTCTTATATGCCCAAGAGAGCCTGGGCCATGACAGTGAGACAGGCAGGAGCAGCAGGATGAAATGACCCTATCTTCTGAAAACTCCTTGCCTTACTTCAAGAGAGATGAGGCATCTGGCCAGCTTTGCAAGTACAGTATTTTTTTTTTAAATGTGAATGCCTAAAATTAACTTAAACTTAATTTCTACCCTCCTGGTATTTCTCTGTCTATATCTAATACACTTTTTGTGGTTAATATTATCATTAGAAAATTGATGGTTTCATTAATGAATTTTGAGAACAAAGGAATTTGGGTGGTTGTTTAAAATTGTTGGCCTATAAATGGCCATTTTTTGCATGAATCTTGTATATGTACATTGAGAGGTTGATGTGTACTGTATGTGCTCTTCTTCGTAGGCTAGGAACAATTTGAGGCAGAGAAATGACTTGGAGAAAATGAACAGCTCTCATTTATTTTTATCAATCATTCTTTGTGCCCTAAGTTATTCCGGTAGTTTTTAATACCTACAGTATTTTTTCTCAGTCATCATAATCCCCTCACTGTGGTCCTGATTCAGAGCTATTTCATTCACTCCTCAGAGCTTCATTCATTACCCAAACACGGGTGGGAGTCGGGGGCAGATAAAGAAGGAGAGTCTTGATTTTCTTTGACACATGGCTCTTGCATTTTTCCTTGAGAAGAGGGTTGGTTTGGTGCCACAAGATAAAGAGTACTTTACAAAGGCCTCCCTTTGGTCATGGAGCAGATCTGTACACAAATGCAGAGCACTTACACTGGCACTCAGGTAAAGGAATCCTGTAGTTCTTAAACTATACCTTACCTATGGAAGAAGGTCTGATTAGGTGACATTTGTTAAACGTCCTCCGTGTAGTAGCTGCTGCTCAGCCACATCAAACTCACAGGCCAAATCCATACTCCATGTAATAATACCAACCTATTAAAAATGTTTGATGGCTCCTAAGACAGCCGCAGCTGTTACGTATTTGTTACAGAAGCCAGAATTTTCTTTCATTCAGAGATCTGTGTAGTTTGCAAAGATATAAGTATAGGAATGTTTCCTGAAGCATTGTTTTATCATTAAAAAAGTACAGAAACAACATAGAACGCTGTCATTATCAACTAGTTAAATCAACAGTGGCAAAATTGTCCAAGGGAAAACTGCATTCTTTGAAAAGAAGGAAGAAAATATGCATGACATGGTATGTCATGGTTTCTAAAATGAATTAGTAGTGAAAAAATCAAGTTATAAAAGTGTATATAGTATACACAAGTATTCACTTTTGTAAATTAAAAAATGCACATATGTAGCAGATTCTCATTATTCATGGTAGTTATAGTCTATAAAGTCACTGTAAATACTGAGTTAGTGAGCAATGAATCATTGCTCCTAGCAGAAATAGAAGGTTAGGTTCCTTGGAGCCTTTGGTCACATTTTCATCAACTGATCAGTAACCTTACTTTATGTGTGTGTTTCTGTTTAAAGATACATTATTTAATATATAATTAGTTCATTAATATTGAATTCATAGTATATCTGAATGAAGCTTACCTTACATGTATTTTCCCTGGAAGGCACACCATAGCTTTCTTGTACTTAAAAACACTAGAAAGGGCTTCAGCACTATACAGGGGCCTTTTTAAACAGTGAAATCACCCCCCTCCCCACCAAAAAAAAAAGCCACACGAAAATGTGAAAAACATGGCATTAAATAGACCTTGAAAAGGATACTTGTTTACAATGAGAGCTGAAATAAGAAGGCAAAGAATTATCTTCTTCCATGTCAATTGGGAATGTGGCATCAGGAGACAGATTTGGGGCCACCTTTTTCATGTCCACAAATGACCATGAGTGCCCAGCAAGCACTGATTTTGGGGTCACAAATAAATTTTAGGAGTAGGAAAATTTGCAAAGATGGAATCTACAGGGAACGAGGATCACAATAAATGTATGCTCATACATATATACACACACACCCATTTATGCATGTGTGCAAATGGAAAGTTTCTGAAAGGACTAGAAGAAACTGCTTGATGGAAGTGATGGAGAATAGGACTGTAGATCAGAAATGAGACAAGGTACACCTTTTATTGTAACTCTCTCTGTCCCATGTGGCTTTTTTTTTTTTCTGTGTACATAACATATACCTTCTTCTCTGTCCTCTCTCATCCCCCCCTACCACCACCACCATCTTTATTCTTCAATAAGCTATATGCATTTTCTGAGGAGCTCTGGGGATGAGATTTTATTTAAGCTAAATTTATCATAGTGAATATCCACTGAATCAGGCTCTTGGCAAAGTTGGCCAATATAATTTTGCAAATGAAGAGTGTCTTACAGTGTGAAGTATGACACTCAGAACATGAGTTCTCCAGGTAATTTGTGTTACAGAATATTACCCTGTCTTCCAGCACCCTGAGAAGCCCTGGACTTCAGGGCACTTTAAGTCTGCCAAATACTCTTGCTTAAATTCTTAGCACAGGACGTCAGAATGGAGGCTTAATAAGTAGAAAACAACTTAAATAATATTAATGATATAATGGCAGCTATCAATTTGGTATCTGAAATTTTGTGTGGAAATTTTCTTCAGGTAGAATTTCAGTTTCTGGTCTCCCCTCACCTCCCTTGTGGAACAGAGGAGGTGGTAAGTCCCTAGGTTTGGTCCCCTGGCTTCATGTTGGGCTCAGAGTTCTCAAATCTGCCTTTCTGTAGGACATCCAGAACTCAAGAGCATCCATTTCTGATTTTGTCCTCAGCT
This sequence comes from Leptonychotes weddellii, assembly GCF_054177405.1. Lineage (NCBI taxonomy): Eukaryota > Metazoa > Chordata > Mammalia > Carnivora > Phocidae > Leptonychotes > Leptonychotes weddellii. The sequence goes on from NC_138376.1 coordinate 53,679,590, forward strand.
CGTATGCTTGATTTCTTGGGTTACTTGGTAGTCTTGCCATTCATAACTTGTACCTTTAGAAAAAGAGGGAAAAGTTTTAATTTTGTCTGTTTCCTTACTTGTGTATGTCATGGCAGTCTTTTTTTTTTTTTTTTTTTGCCACCTGTGAAAAGCGTAACTAGCAAGTAACCTCCCTGAAAGGCTTTCTTCCTAATTAATCTAGAGATTTTCACTTCTGCCAGGTACTTCCTGTGTTCTACTGTAGTCTTGGCTAAAAGCAAGCTGAAGCTAAGCTGACAACGGGTTAAAAAAAAGAAAAAAGGATATATAAGGCATGTTCATATCTAATTATAGCTGGAATTCATTGGTATTAATGGCTTCCCATGGACTGTCACCCTGCCCACTGTTAGTTTGTAATCTAAAATAATTCAAATTTCTGTCTAATTGGATTTCTGCCAGCAGTATTCCATCCATCACTGTATCTCTTCTCAAACATTGAGAATATTGTCTTTTAAATATGTTTGTATGCATTTACACATATATAATCAAAATGTGTGAAAACACTCCTTCATTTGAAAAAAAAAAATAACAGGCTTGTAAAGAATAACTTTAGCAACAAATGGTGAGTTTATTTTAAGAATAAACTTCATAAATGTATGGACCTCTAAAAATAAAAATAGTAAGATTTCTCAAACGTTTATTTTCCTTACCAAATATGACAGTTATCCACAAGTGGAACAGATTGTAGTTATTGCCAATCCTGCAAAACCACAAGGACTTCAGGAAGAAGCATATGGATATCTATTGGTCTTCATGGTTTATCGTTGCATCTGTATACAGCAGCCTTCAGTGAAACTAAAAGGGATCTTTTCAGATCAGAAGTGGTGTGTAGGGAGTGTGCTTTCTTGAGTTGTTGAGGATGCCTCTGGCTGGTAACTAGTTGGCATCAAGTTCTCTGTGATTGCCTTAGTGTCATTTGTTCCATGACTGTACATTGTAAAGTGATACTGCTGCCTATGGGCAAGTGCACGGTCTAGGTGCATTGTCCCAATTACAAATCACCATCGAGCCATGTCTGTGAACCCTGAGATGTGAGTCACCATTACTTTGTACATGTCAGTCACATTTGAAGTTCTTTTTGCCCTTGTAAAATTTTAATGAGTTAGAATCCTCAAATGCACATAACTATCCAATTATCTTCCTGTAGACAAAGCCATGTGCAAAACCAAATCATCATCAGAAGGTGCCTTGATAAATAAAAGCACAGAAAAATCAGATTCTGGTCAAGTCTTGTAGATCTGGGGTCCATTGCCCATTCCCATTTCGATTCTATATGAGGGATATCAGTAGATTGCCTCCCATTAACTCTCCCTTCTGAGGTCGCCATTGCCTAGGCCAGGGGTCAGCACACTGAGGCCCACAGGCCATATTCAGCCTGCTACTGTTTTTATAAATAAAGTTTTATTGAACCATCATCATCCATATTCATTTATGTATTGTCCCTCACTGGTTTCATACTACACAATAGATTTGACCTTATGGCCCACAAAGCTGAAAATGTTTACTATCTGGCATAGGCTAGAAAACTCTGTTTTCTACACTGTGTCCTTACTCTGTTGGCAGGTGACTTAAGGAGACATGGGATGAAAACATAAACATGGTGAGCCAATTGTCAGTAGAGTTAAAATCTAAAGGATGCTATTAGTTGGAGTTCCGGTCATGGCCAGTGAGGGAGAGTGCAAGGTGAAGTTAAGAGGGAGCAGAAATCATTAGTTAGGCAGAGGAACCTGGTCAGGAGATCCAAGGGACCAGAAGAGAGCAGGAGAAAAGCATAGATGCCCTAAAATGAGAGAGAAAAAAACCATATAGTCCTCAGACAGAGATTAGTTTGTTCTTCAAGCCCCCAGGGTTCCTGACAGCTGTCCAATCTACAGGTATATGTATATAAACCTTCTATTGTTCATATAAGGCGAGGAGTTCTTCTCCTTGCAATTAAAAGAAAGGGACTAAAAGAAACCATTATATGTTTGGCCATGATGGGACAAATTTAGTTCTTTATGGGAATATCTAAGTTCCTATAGAAATAGTTGCCGTTTTCAATCTCAGTATTGACAATAAACACTAATAAACTAACTTGGGTAGAAAAGTCACTTGATGTAGTGGACAAGGGCCATGTTGATAGAAAACTTTAATGTTGACTGCAATGTGAAGATATCTCACACTTAATAAAATTTACGTTTCCTCTTTTCTTTCATTTGTTCAGTCATTCAGTAAATATTGAAGACCTTCTAAATACAAAGAACCTGTACAAGAGAGTATGATAGGTGAGAACATGTAGATAACAAGACCTACTCCCAGGGAACATAAGCAATCTTGTAAGAAAGTTGAGCCAAATACACCAACAATCACCATACAGAGAAACCAGCAGTAATTAAATTTAGTAAATATTTATAGCAGACTCATTATATATATATATAATGCCAGGCACCATGGATACCAATATGGATGAGGCTGAGCCTATGACTTTGGAAGAACAGTAGTGCTATTCACAAGGAGAAGGGAGAATTGCTTCCTGCCACAGGAAGGGCAGATGGGCACATGAGATATAACTAGAATGCCCACTACAGCATTATTGGCAGTAGGAATATATATTAATATATCCATAAGAAGAATAGTGGATAAATAACTGTCAGGGCCATCATATAATAAAATACCATCCAGTAATTGAAAGAAATGAACTAGAGCTACATGAATCAATATTGATAAATCTCAAACCTAACACTGAGCCAAAAGTAAGGTGTGAAAATATTCTTACACTATGAAACGAAGTATATAATATTTTAAAACATGGAAACCAATACTTCTGTATTTCTTAGACTAATAAACATATGTGGTATAAATATATTTTTAGTTGCTTAGAAGTGACAGATAAAAGGATTACTTTAAAATCTGAAGAGAGAAGGAGAAAAATGAGATTGAGGAGGGTATGCTGGGTTTCAAATGTACCTGAATATTTTAAATCTTTTTTTTTTAAAGACCTAACATTGAAAGAAATACAGAAAAATGGGTGATGGGTACATGGACATTCATTATATTATTCTCAGAGCTTTTCTGTTTGAAATTGAACAGAAAAAAAAAAAAGAAAGAAAGAAAAGCCTAAGTGTGTTTATATGAGGACACATACCAAAGAAAGGAAATGTGGTTGGTTACACTCAATTTCCCAGGCCAGATGATATGGATTACGGCCCAGTTTGAGCTCTGAGCTTCTCAGTTTTATTGTGTGCTTAATCCGATTAGTCAACCAAGTGAAATTTGCTTTGTGGTAGAGTCAAGGCACCACTTTATGTGGTCAAACTAATAAATGGAGCCTGGAGAAAGTGGTGTTTCTCCTTCCTGCCCACAGGTGTGCAGCTCTGCATATGTGGACAGGAGCAGAGAGGTTCTGAAAACTGACTGGCAAATAATGCCAGGAATCCTTGGCCAACACTTCGCTACAAAGGCTAAGGTTCCAAACGTTTTTGGGCCACAGCTCCTTTCAGAATATGAAAAAATTATAAACCACATCTTTAAACAAACATGCACATGTGTGTGCATACATATGTGACTGCATACATTTCTAGAAATTCGTAGACCATGGGATCTGAGACTCTCAAGGACCTAATGTATAGACATACCACCTTAGATAAATTTGGCCAAATCCTCCAGTGAAGGCAACCAATGGTGCAGTTTCTGTGACTATTTACAGGACCCTGGAGACAAAGCTACAGACTCAGTGAAGAGTTTGTGCCACTCAATGAGACTTCATAGGTGCATTGACTTAGATACCCTGTTGACTACCATCAATTTCTGGAGCACAAATGACCAAAATATATAGAATCTGCCCTTGCTTTAATTGTTTTATAATGATTCTTGAATGGTTCTTTAAAGAAGAAAGCTCCTGGGCATAGAAAATTCTTTAGCTAGTCCTGTCACTTCAAGTGCAATCACTAGGATGGTGTAATCCAGTTTAAGGATTACATGTGAAGGAAATTCAGATGACAAGCAAATTCTTGGCATCAAACTCCGACCACCAATGCAGAATATGACTAAGGAATGAAATTTTTAGTAAAAGGTCAGAGACAACATGAACTTAACACATTTTTTTTCACCAGGTGGCAAGTAGAAATGAAATCCCAGAAGCTTGGTTCATTGAATAAATATTGCAATGAGTGACATATCCAAATATACTTAATACAGACACTTTCTCATTGCAAGTGTTACGGGTTTTTTTCTGACAGTTACGCATTTTTATTTATGATTTAAATACTTAGTAGCCTTTTTATAATATGAAACTCCATTTTCTATTCTTCTATAATGACATTTACATCATTATTGGTTTGATCAGATAATTAAAATGCACTTTTGTGAGATATAAACTTTCTTTTTCTTGTCTTCTTTCTTTTAATTTAATCTGTATTAGATCATTCATCTAGTAATTGTTAGTAATTGTTGTTCTAATAATTTACCCTAACCATTTTTCCCCCCTCAGAACTGGCTGACTTGCTAAAGTATATAAAAACAGTGACTCAGGGACATCTATTTTGAAATAACCAATATAAATAGGTGCAGTCTGGTTATACCACATTTTAAACAACTGTCCAGCCAAATGAAATGCAAAAGGAAAAAAAAAAGTACTGCAGCTACCTTGAAATGTGTGTTTCAAGCTGACTTTCACAACAGGTCTACATTTATATAGCTGCATAAAAAGCAAGGAAAAGAAACCAGAAATTCCAGAATATTTTCAAACTGGCTTAGACATTTTGACACTTTACTATTTTTCTCTGCCAGGGGAGTAAATGAATGGTTTGCCCTCTGGGGAAAAATGCATTTAAAAGAGAAAATATTTTAAATTCTTACCTTGATGGAAGAAAAAAAAGAGTTCTTAGTAGTTTTGGGTGGGGGGGGATATATGTGTACGGGAGGGCACAGTGAGATGTATTTATACAGAGTCTTGTAATTATTCATTTTTCATTCTTCACACATTTACAAGATAAGCACTGTTAATATAAAGATGAAAGAGAAGGTCCCTGCCTTCAAGTACTTCCAGTTTTAAGGGAGAAACTTGAAGAAGCGACACAGTGTGCTATGAGAATGGAGTAAGTGATAACCCCGTGGGGCCCAGCAGAGAGGATAGCCAGGGGAGGTGACGCTTACTTGGTGGATGAAAGATGCAAACGGTCAGCCTGTTTGAGGGGACATGTAGGAAGGAGCAGGAACAGAGGCCAAATGCAGGAGAGAATATTTTGTGAACGGTAGATTGTGCCTGTGTGAAGGTGAGGTAAGAGGTGAGATTTCTGCCTTCTTAGAGCCTTGTTCTCCTACCATTTGTCCAGATAGTTAATGTAATTGCCCCTTCATTATATTGTAATTACCTGATTACCCTTAAAGATTTTATTTATTTATGAAAGAGAGAGAGAATGAAAGAGAGAGCAGAGGAGGAGCAGAGAAAGGAGCAGAGGGAGAGAGACAAGCAGACTCCACGTGGGGCTATCTCAGGACCCTGAGATCATGACCTGAGCTGAAACCTAGAGTCTGAGGCTTAACCGACTGAGCCAACTTACTGAGCCACCCAGGCACCTCACCCAATTACCCTTTAATCTGCTCTGCAAAGTCCTCAAGAGTGAGAACAGAATTTTATTCATTTCTGTTTCCCAGTGCCTAGCATAGGGCCAGGTACCTGGTAGGTATGAAATGAATGCTCTTTTATTTGGACTGAATGAATGAAAAGATAGATGGATGGATGGATGGATACTCTGAATTTAGAAAGAAATGTACTTGGTCTATGATTGCTTCAGTGGAAAAACAACATAGAAGAAAAAAATGCAATACATTGGGTGTGGTAGTATGTAAAAATATTTTTACTAGAAATGCTCTTGGACTTTATTACAAATTAGAAATTATTTCCTCCTATGCCTGGCTCTTGCAAAATTTCACACTCATGCATATACTAGTATACTTGTTAAATTGTTGGACTAAACTGTCCTTTGATTTAGAAGTATATTTTTTTCATTGAGATGACAGTTTTTAACTAGAAAAGAAAGCCTTCCAATTAAAACACTCTAATTTTGCAATGTGTACCTGAATTATGTGAAAATGAACTTAGTATATAGGGAAAAAATGTTAATTCTGTTAAACTCTTTAAAATGGTATTACATATCAGAGAGTACACCTTTAAACTACCAATGGAGGAAAAATAAAATAGCTCTGGAGACACAAGGAGAGCAAGCAGACAGCTGGAATTTTTGGGAAATGTCTGTGGTATTTGGGTTTATTTTTAAGGGAAAGAAAATTTTTCCATTAAATTTTATAACATAATAACACTTAAAAAACTTATGCTCAATAAGAATCTTCATAATGCTGATGTAAAACTCAGATTATATTTTTTTCATGAATTATGGTTTTTTGGTTTTGTTTTGTTTTGTTTTTTCTTGGTGTTGGGGGTGGAAAGGGTAAGTACCAAACAAGTTTTTATAAGCTTCTTCCATCTTCTTTAGTTACCTCCTCCTCCTGTCTTAGTGCACACACTCATACACATCTTTTTCTTTTTCTTTTTCATGGGACCTATGTGTAAACCACAGCACACCATATATAAATTAAGAAACACTCCAAATATTCCCTAGGACATTAAAAGGAAATCAAACATAAAACATTCTGTAATGTGTAGGCAACTTTAAAAGTGCTTGAGACAGAAGCAAAAAAAGAGGAAAAGGCTTTATAGTCTTGTGTATTTTTTAGTTAGATGTTTCAGAAGATGAAGAAGTTTTAATTATGTGCTTCCCTAGCAGAGTGGGATATTAACTCCTCTGAATCATTCTCTCCAACTTAGAGTCCCACTCTCATTTTTCTCTCTCTCTTCTTTTTTTCCCCAGCTTTGCCTTTTCCTTTCTCTCATCTCCCTCCTCCCACAAAAAGCCCAAAGAGCTTGGTGGTAATTCTCTGTAATTGAGCAGAATGGAACTGGGAATAATTCTCACTTCCTCCTGTTCCCTACCTTGTCCCACGTGCGCTGAGGGACAGGAAGACCTATATATCCTTGGATCCTTTAGGCATTTTCTAATCCATATCACAGTCTACCTCTCCCCTCACCTTTGTCACAGGAACTGCTCAGAGACCTTTGGAAAGGAGGAAGGAACATTTACTAATTTCAGAATTGCTGTATTCAATTATTTTTCTGATCCCGTGCTTAGAATAATGATATCTGTTAATAAACCCATAGTTTCCTTGAGGTCACATGACCAATCTAACAAAAAATAAATAAATGAAGTCTTGGCCCATAAAAAAAAAAATTGCTGTTTTCTGTTTTAACCCTGAAAAGAGGCTCTATACAAGCCAAAAAGAATGCTCAATCATGGTCAGAAGACAAAATTCAATTCAGCTTCACAAATTACTCTGAGTGTGATCTTAAATGAGGAAACCTCCAGGTTCCTGTTTCCTCATCTATAAAATGAGAATGATTAGAAGTACCTCTAAAGTGTCATGTAATCCTTACGAAATAAGTAAAAAACCATGCACCCAACTGGGGCCTAGTACCTCTTTCCTTCCTCCGTGCTGTTATTCACAGCATCCTGGACTTGCTCCCCATTTCAGTCAGCACCATTTGCTCATAGATAATCACAGGTATTTGAAGATTATAAGAATCATAATAACAATTGCTTACTGTAGTTTGTTTATTCCACAAGAGTAGTTTTATTTTAAGAGAGCCATCTCCCTTGGGTTTTTATTACAACAGTTTTCAGCTGCCACATTTTCTGACTCTTCCAGTCTCGAAGTCTTTGTATCGATGTTTAGTAACCAGCCTGCAGGCTTTCGGAATCAGTGGAGAACGCCATTTACTGCATATCTTAGATAAACTCAACGAGTCTCCCCCTTGTGCTTCAATGTTTGCTTTAAGGATCCCTTTTGGTTTGAATACATTTTTTTATCAGTGTCTATTAATGTAATTTTATCTCCAACTCTAATTGTGAAATTTGTTTCGTAGATGTTATTTTCTTTCAATACTAGAGGAAAACATAATGGGTGGTACCCAAAAGAAAAACTAAAAACATGTCTTTTTTTGCATTTTTACTGTATTTTGGTGATTTTTATCAGCTACATTATTTTATAATTGTCATTATACATAGTATTGGAATTAGTACATTAATGTCATTCTCCGATTAGTATTTGCAAATGTAGCATTTTATTTTGCCAGTGCAGATAGGTTCTAAATAACAATTCCTGTTGAGGCGCCTGGATGGCTCGGTTAAGTGTCCGATTCTTGATTTCAGCTCAGGTCATGATCTCAAGGTTGTGGGATTGAGCCCACTCTGTGCCAGGCTCTGTGCTCAGTGCAAACTCAGCTTGTTCCTCTCCCTCTGCTCCTCCCCCATGCTCTCCCTCTCTTTCTCTCTCTCTCAAATAAATAAATAAATAAAATCTAAAAAAAAAACAGTTCCTGTTATTAAATGTGAATATAAAGAGTTAATTCTCTTACTAAATATAATTATACGAGTAAAGTGATTTTAATATTTTTTCAAGAAAACTATTCCTAAATGTTTACTAGAGAAAATGTTCTAGAAAAATTTAAATTACAGATATTACATATTTGACTATGTGTTGGAAACTTATACACATCTGGCTATCAGACAGTTTCACATATAATTACATATCCTCAATAAATATTTTAAAGACTGTCTCTTATCTATAAAATAGGAATAATAGCATCTTCTCATTGAGTTACTTTGAAAATTAATAAAAATACATCTTTGTAATAATAAAATGCATTTGTGAAGGATTTAGTCAGTGCTAGATATTATGATTAAATTCATGCTATAAACATAGCCCAAAGTAAGACCTTAGGGACATAACTATAGGAATAATTAACATTTAGATAGGGGAAGACAGAAAGGAAATAAACAGAAATGACTTCCATGTAATGTAAGAATAGGAATAGAAGGAAATTGGAACTCAGAGGTAGGGGATTGGGAGTGTTTGGGAGTTTGGAGAAGAAGGGGAAATACTGAGTTGTGTTTGGGATACACTGAATTTAGAGTGATAGAAGGTCATGTAGTGAAGATGTACTGTAGCCATCTCATGGATTGCACTAGAAATTTTATGTTGTTGTTTACTTATTTTTTTCAAGAGATAATTATTTTGGGCCAACTGTGTACTAGATGCTGTGCTTAGCTGAAAAATCTAGAATGGAAATATGTACATTTGTGAGTCAGTTTTCTGAGGGAAAGCTAGGAGTGAAAAACGATGTGTTAGGCATGAAGAGTTGGTCAATGATTACAAATAGGAGAGGAAAGAAAAGGAGGAAATCTCTAAGGAACCAACACAAGAGGCTGGTGGCATATCAAGAGAGTGCTGTACTGTGGGAGAAGAGAGCTTCAAAAAATTATGGATGTTGATTTGCAACGACGTGGATAGAACTGGAGAGTGTTATGCTGAGCGAAGTAAGTCA